>NW_020291983.1:0-39295 GCF_003184865.1 Aspergillus homomorphus CBS 101889 | reverse complement strand
ATTTTATTCATTTTATTCATTTTATTCATTTTATTCATTTTATTCATTTTATTCATTTTATTCATTTTATTCATTTTATTCATGAATCTAGAAATAACTAAATCTAAATAGTTAATAAAAAATAAAACAAATTAGTATTAAATCTATTCACCTAGATTATTATATCTACCACTTCTACCAGCCTACACCTTGACATTATATATATTAAAAATATATATTTTTATTATTTACAAGGTTTTCTATTTAAATATATTAATAGTAATAACAGTAAGCTTTAAAAACCCTATAATTCAAAATATCAATCAAATTTTCAGTATCATAACTAGAGGCTATATAATAATTATTATAAACTAAATCTAAATTGACTTTTAATACTTATAATTGTCTCCAATATATATATTTAAATTGGTTAATTATAGTAACTAAAGATTGATTTATTGATAAAAAAGTATATATTATTAATTATTATAAATGTAATATTTATTAATATTTACTTTTTGATTTAGAGACTAAAATTGAATATATTCACAAAAATATAATAGATATTTTCTTATATTTAACTATAATCTATATTAATCTAAACTAGAAATCCTATACTTATTTAAAATATATATATCTTAAAATAATTCTAAAATAAAAATCTTATAAATTTTATATATAACTTTATTATATTACAGAAGAAGTAGATATTATTAAAGATTTTTAAAAATTTAATCTATACCAGGAACTACTTTTTAAATTAAAAATATTAATTTTGATTAGATTTTATGAATCTACTATTAATTCTGAAATATACTACTTCTTATATCAGTATCTTTCAAAAATATTAATAAGAATGTAAAATACTAATAATAGATTTCTTTTAGAAAAAATAAAAAAATAATTTAAATAGTAGAACTTCATTTTTATAAAGAGAATTAGTTCTTATTATTAAATATAAATATATATAGAATTTGAACTTTATCTTTTGTAATTTATTAATTATAAAAAAAGAGTATTTTAAGCTTACATATATTTCAATCCAAACTTTTATTATCAAAAGTCTTAATTTAAATTAATTTAATTATTATTAATATAAATATACTTCAAGATAAGAATATTATATTTAATAAGTTTTTATATAATTAGTTTAGTTATTATATATATATATATAATTAAATAATCTAATTATTTAAAAATAATTTAGATTTTATTTAAACACTGTTCTTTAAATATCTATAAATATTTAAAAAAAAATATAAAAAAAAGTTTAAAAAAGGTTTTAAATGAAACAAAATAATAATTTTATATATCTAAAATTATAGAATCTTACCTAGAGTAGCTTAACCTGATTATTATATCTTAATCTTTATCTAACCTTAATCTAGTAGTTAGATTAAGATATAAAAATCAGATTAACTATAGATATAATAATTAATTATAATTAATTATTATATCTAAATTAAATAGATTAGATAAAGTTAAATTATAATTAAACAGAATTAGATAAAAATTAAATAAAAATATTTTATTATTTTTTATTATCTTTTTAAATAAATTTAATTATTAAGAAATTTAACCTGTAGATTAATTATTAGTTAATTTAGATAAAAATATATATTTTTATATCTAATTATTAATTTACAGTTAGGTATGAAATTTTTAATTAATCTAACCTAGCCTGGCTATTAGCTACTTATTTACTTGAAAAAATATTAAGTCTTTTTTAAAAGTTAATATCTTAGTGAATACTATAAAGTTATTAAATAGAATTATAATATATAATACAAATTCTAAAATAATCCCAAAATTAATTAATCTATCTTTTATATATAATATATAGGCTCTTCTGAATAGTTTAAATAATGAAATAATTAATATTTTCAAAAGTAAATAAATTTAATTTTTTTTAAATATATTCATTAAAATAATATATTAATATTTTAAAATTTATTATATCTATGAAAAGAATTATAATTATTAAAATTTATATTTTTAAAAGGTTTTTATAGAGCTTAAGATATACTTTAATATATAATAAGTTAAGAATATAATATTTAAATTTATTTTTTTAGTTAAACATTATATCAATAAAAGATATTCAAAAACTATAAAGTTTATATTAAACAAAATTGAATTTTATTTATTTAAAAACTTTTAATTTTGGATAATAGATAAGAAGTTTCTGTAATATTTTAATAAAATATAATAATTATACCTGAATTTAAATAAAAAAATAAAAAAGATTTATAAAAATAGTATACTATTTAAATAAAAAATATAGATTATCTTAAATTCTAGAGTAATCTATAAATTTAAAATTATAAATGATATAATAAATGGAACAACTAAATAAATAAATTAGGACTGGAATAAAAATAATAGACTAGAAATTAAAAGTTAAGTTTTATATAATAATAAAAATAAATATACTAAATAAAAATTATAAATATAAATATAAAAAATATATTAATATAAAAAATCAAATAATTAGCTAGATAAAGAAAAAAAGATATTAATATAAGAAATCTAGTAGATAATAAATATATATAAAAATTAGGAAATATAAAAAAATAAATTAGTTAATATATACTTTAATATAATAAGTTATATACTAGAATAACTAGATATATTATTATATGCTATACTAGTTAATAACAAGGCTGAAAAGTAAGTAAATTAAAAAATAAATTAGAGAAAGAAATCTTAGAAATATTTAAACCTTTGTTGTATCTGGTCCTAGATGGAAGATATATAATATTTATTAAGCTTAGTTTATTTGTAATCATGTTTACCTTGCCCTATATAATATATATAAAGATTAGATATATAATCTAAATAAGAAAGACAGGAAGTAGATGTCATGGTTAACCCGCGCAACTGAGTGGTTACCATGACAGAATACCTATACCTTAGTCATGAAATAGTTATGATATTAATAATTTAGTAGAATCTATATTTTAAATATCCAGGTTTTACTATACTCTAGAAAGGTAAAGATTAGTTTATATCTATATAATATTAGTACTTTAATTCTATATCTAGCTAACTTTTTTTTTTATAATTTTAATTCTTTTTTTTTAATTATTTATAAAAAAAGAGTATAGAATACTATTTAAATAACTATATTCTAAAAATAATTTAAAGTTAAAAATTTTTTTTATAAATACTAAATCTTCTACTCTAATTATTTATAACTTATTAGTAGAGGATCTTACTACAATATAAAATATTATTAATAAATTTTAAAATTATTAATAACTATAATAGTAAGCTACTAAATTAAGATAAAAGATTTAATAATATAATATTAATTTTATACTAAGTTATTAGTAGAAGATTCTATTACTTTTAAATAATTTAAAATTAAATATTAAAATTAAGAATATTTCTTAATTTAAATTATTTTTTAATATCTAGAAGCGACAGGAATAGTTCTATAATTTAAATTATAATTTTTAAAAAATATCTTTTAAATTTAATATTAATTATTAAAAAATTCTTAAAATTATTAGTTATATAAATACTATTTATTAATAGAAATAATACTAATATCTTAAAGAATTATTTTTAGAATAAAAAAAACTTATTAGTTATTTATAATCTTTCTTTATTAAATAAACTTTTTTTTATAAGAAATACTACTATATTTAAACTGGATATAATAAATTAACTTAAATAAATATAGTAATAAAATAATTAAGATTTATATAAATTTTATACTTATCTTAATATACTAGAACAGTATTTTTTTAAAGTAATAAAAAAAAAATAAAATTTTATTTTTTTTATTAAACTATTTTTTAATTTTAGTTAATATATTAAAAAATATATTTATTAACTACCTGAAGAATATAATAAGATAATATTAATTATTATTTATTATTAAAATCTATATTTACAGTAGTAAAAACAGAAGTAAAAATAAAAAAATCTGAATATATTATAAAAATAATTTTATTTTAATAAAAAAATATAATAATCTCTAAGATTTTATATTCTTAATTAAATTTAAAAATAATTATATTATTATCTATATAACAGTATTAAATATCTTATAAATTAATATTCTAAAAAAAATAAAAAATCTAACTAAATTTAGAGATTATAAGCTAAAAAAGTTAATTTAGAAAATTAATTAGAATTAGAATCTTACTTTTTACTTTAGTCTAATTTTTTAAAATAAATATAATTAATAAAATCTTAGTACTTATATAAATATTAAATATTAGTAAAATACTTATAGATATAAATACTAGTATTAAGTATAATATTATTAATATCTAGTTTATATAATATTCTTCTTTTACTAAAACCTTACTATAACTCTTAAATTTAAAAATTATTAATAATAGAATAATTCCTAATTATAAAATATAGGATATCTTTATTAAAATAATTAATTTAAAAAAAACTTAATAGTAGTTTACTAGATTTTATATAGTAATTTATTATAATTCTAATAATATTCTTATTCTATTATTTATAATTATTATTAATAACTATAAAATCTATTTAAGTTTATAAAATAAGATATAATAATTTAAGTTCTATAATATATAAGAATTATACTCTTAAAAATTTATTAAAATATACTAAAATTATATTTATATATATACTTTAATTAAATTATTAGAGAAGTTATAATTATTTATAAAAAATAAAATACTAGAATATCTATAAAATAATAATATTTTAATAAAACTTTAGGATTTTTAAAATATTTTTTTTTAACTAGTCTAAAATATTACTTAATTATTATAGAAATAACTATACTATTAATCTTATTAATAATAGAAAACCCCTATTTAGTCTTATTTATTTTTTATTTAAAAAAGAATTATTAGTTTTAAAGTAATATATTAATAAAAATTTAAAAAATAAAAAAATTTAATTATCTAAAAATCCTACAGGATTCCCTATTCTATTTATATCTAAGAAAAATAAAAGTTTATATTTTTATATAGATTACTGTAGTCTTAATAAAATTATAATTAAAAATTATTATTTTTTTTATTTATTATAGAAATTCTGGATTATTTTATAAAATATAAATTTTTTAGTAAAATTAATATATAAAATACTTATTATTAAATTTATATTAAAGAAGAAGATAAGTAGAAAATTATATTTTAAATATATTATAATTATTTTAAGTATTTAATTATATTATTTAATCTAACTAATACTCTTGTCTTCTTTTAAAATTATATTTATTTTATATTATATAATATTCTTAATATTATCTATATTATTTATTTAGATAATATTCTTATCTTTTTAATAATAAAATTTAATTATATTAAATATATTAAGCAAATTCTAAGCTGATTAAAAAAAATAAATTTATATATTAAAATTTTAAAGTACTTTTTCTTCTAGATTTAGATTAAATTTTTTAATTATATAATATTTTTCTAAGATATTATTATAAATTTTTAATAAGTAGATATTATTATTTTCTAGTTATTACTAAAAAATTTTTATAAAATATAAGTTTTTCTTAGATTTTATAATTTTTATTAATAATTTATTTATAATTTTTTATTACTTACCTTACCTCTGACTAACCTATTAAAAAGTAGTTAAAATAATAAAAAACTTAATTTATATTATTTTATACTTAATAAATAACTAGTATTTTATTAATTTATTAATATATTTTAAAGAATATTATTATTTTATTTTTTTAATTTTAAATTACTAATCTAAATTAAAACTAATATCTGTAAAAAGAAAATAACTAGAATTTTTATATAATTAAGATCTATAAATTAATTTTATATAGTTATTATCTAGTTAAGAAAATTTATTAAAATAGAATTAAACTAGATAATTCTAGACTAAGAGTTATTTATTATTATTTATTTATTTAAATACTGGTATTAATATCTAGAAGAAATTTAATATATTATTAAGATTTTATTAGATTATATAAATCTCTAAGCTTTTATAAATTAACTATAATTAAATAAATACTAAGTATATTAATATATAAGATTAATATTTTATAACTTTATTATTAAATATAAATTAGAAAAAATTAATTTTATTAATATCTTATCTAGACTTTTTAATATAATAAATAATAATTATAATAATAATATTATATAAATATTTTAGGTATATTTAGTTTATTATTTAGTAATATCTAAAGAGAAATCCTAGTTTAAATATAATAAGATATTTTTATAAAAAAGACTTAAATCTAGTATTTATATAGTATTAAATAATTCTATAGAATTTATTAATATAGAATTAGTTAATTAGATTATAATCTATATATTAAATCTAATCTAAATTATTAAGATTTTAATAGTAAAACAGGCTAATAAAATTAAGAATATTTATAATAATAAAATTAATAAAAATCTAAGAAGTTTAATTAAATAATTATAGTTTAAGAACTTAGATATTATATAGTAAAAAACTATTATTTCTAAACTAAAGAATTAGAATATTACTACTAATATACTATTATATTTTAAAAAAAGATTATATATACCTAAATTAAATAATCTCTATAAAAAGATTTTATAATATTATTATAATAATCTGCTAGTAGGCTATTTTAGAAAAAATAAAATAAAATAATTTATTTAAAAAAATTCTACTAGATAAATTTATAAAAGTATATAAAAAAATATATAATAATATATTTAATTTATTAATATTAAATAGTTCCTAGATATTAGTTATATAAAAAGTTTAAAAATCTATTAATTTTATTATAATCCTGGGCTAAAATTATTATAGATTTTATTACTAAATTATTAAAGCTCTATTATTAAGAAACTTAAATTAATTTAATATTTATTATTATTAATTATTTTATAAAACTATATTATTTTTTATTTATATTATATATAATAAATATAAAATAATTAGCTGATATCTTCTATCAAGAAATTAAATTAAAATATAAATTATTTATAGATATAGTTACTAATAGAAAATCTATATTTATTAATTAATTTTAGTTAAATTTTTATTTTTAAACTAAGATAAAAAAAAATTATTAACAGTATTCTACTCTTAAATTAATAACTAAATTAAAAAAGTAAATTAAGTTTTAGAATACTATTTAAGATATTTTATTATAGAAAACTAAGATTATTAGATTAATATATTATCTAAAACTAAATTTATTTATAATAGTTATAAAAATATATTAATTAAGATAATTTTTTTTAAAATTTTTATAAATTATATACTAGAGTTTTAACTATAGATTAAAAATAACTTTATAAAAGTAGAGATATTATTTACTATTAAAAAATTAAAAAAACTTAATAATTTTTAAAAAAATCTATATTAAAATTAGTAAAAAACTATTAAAAAATAAGTATTTTATTATAATAATTATTATAGTACCCTATTCTTCGAAAAAAGAAATAAAATAATATATACTTTTAAGAGAAATAATTTAGTTAAACTATCTACTAAAAATCTAAAGTTTGAAGAAATAATTTATAAACTAGTACTTAAATTTATTAAACTATTCTAAGTTATAAATATAATTAGAAAATAAATATTTTATTTATATCTATTAATAAAATATAATTATTTATATAATATCTTTTATATATCTCTTCTAAAACTTTGGAAGACTAAGGAAAATAAGATTAAATTATTACTTATATTTAATCTAGATAATAATAATAAGTAGAAAATAAAATAAGTACTAGATAATCTAATATTATAAAATAATTAATTCTATTTTATAAAATAGAAAAAATAGTTTTTAAAATATAACTAATAGTTACTAGCTAAAAACTTAGTAAATACCCTATGAAAAATATATAAATTCAAGAAAGTAAAGTCTAAGAAAAAGAAAACTAAATAATAAATAGGTTGTTATACAGTACTTGTATAATTTATTCCTAAAATAGAAAAGTACTGTTAGAGATATACTAACCTAATATAGATTAGTATTATTATTTTCTGCTATTAGTTACTGTATTTATAAAAATAGTTAGTTTAACTATTAAATTAATAATATTATACTACTATCTTACAGCTGAGGATAGCCGCTATTAAGAAAAAGTTAAATTATTATAGTTAATTTATATAACTAAGTAGTTACTATAACAGAATACTTATACCTTAATTATAAAATAGTTATAATATTAATAATTTAGTAAAATTTATATCTTAAATATCCAGGCCTTGCTATACTCTAGGAAGGCAAGGATTAGTCTATGTTTATATGATACCAGTACTTTGATTCTACACCTAGCTGACCTTTTCCCTTTACAGCCAGGTCAGGTCAGGTTAATCAAAACTTTTATACCTGACCGCAGGTTAATGGTCAGGTATAAGAAATATATATTCCTACCCAGGTTAACCAACGGTTAACCTGCAGGTCAAATTTCTCAGTAACCAAGCCTATTTAAGAAGGCGGTATAAAATAGCAGAATATTTCTGCCTGATTCTTGCCTGATTCTGCCTGATTTCTGCCTGATTCAGGTATAACAGTTAACCGCGGTTAACTGTTATACCTGCGGTTAATCTGATTTTCATACCTTAACCTGACCGCCAGGTTAAGGTCAGGTTAAGGTTAAGGTATAACGGTCAGGTTAAGCCACTCTATCAAGAACCCTACTTTTAAACTTAATAGATTTATTTTTGAGTTTTTGTTTAATAGAATTTTTAAAAACTATAATAAAGATTTTTTATTTAAAACTTAGTATTTAGAAATACTATAATAGAAAATATTTTTTTAAAATATATAATTTTTCTTTTTATATAATTTATTAAATATATAAAATTGGTTTAATATTAGTTATAATAAAAATTTAATTTACTTTATTTCAAAAGATAACCTATAAGTTATTAATTATAAGAATAAATAGTTATCTTTATTAACTAGTTAATTAACTTCTATAAAATTATTATTGATAAATATTATATTCATATATAGAAATCCCTAAATTTTTCTTTATATTTTATATTTATTATTTAATAATAAACTTTATTATTCAAACTCTTGATAAATATGTATTTTTTATTTATATTTAATTATAAATAAGTGCTAGCTTTAATTAGTGATTAATTAATTTCAAAATTAATTTAGTATTAGAGTAGCTTAACCTGATTATTATACCTTAATCTTAATCTAATCTTAATCTAATAGTTAAGTTAAGATATAAAAATTAGATTAATTATAGGTATAATAATTAATTATAATTAATTATTATATTTAAATTAAATAAAAATTAGATAAAATTATATAAAATTAGATAAAATTAGATAAAATTAAATAAAGTTAAATAAAGTTAAATATAAATTATATATAAATTAAATATAAATATTTTATTTAAATTTATTATCTTCTTTAATAAATTTAATTACTAAAAAATTTAATTTATAGATTAATTATTAATTAATTTAAATAAAAATATATTTTTTTATATTTAATTATTAATCTATAGTCAGGTATAAAAATTTAATTAATCTAATCTAACCTGGCTGTTAGCTACTCTATTTAATATTATAATCTTATTATTTAATAGTAAAAAATTGATTAAATAAGTTAAGAATATACTAAATTTAGATTTTTAAGTATTTTTAATGAGTTTTTAATTAATATTAATTCTTATTTAGATTATATTTAATAAATATAAAAAGAAATCTTTATTCTTATTATTAAGTAGTCAAAATTAAGAAGACACATTTATTCACTATTATCTTAATCTTAGAAATAATTAATATAAATATAAAATATTTAAAAAATAATTATAATAATTCATTTTAATAAACTTTAAAAAAATTCATAATTAATCAAGACTAATAATTATAAATTTTATTTTAAATATATATATATCTATTATAATCCTTTCAATTTAAGTAAAGTACTTTTTTGTTTATATTTGTTTAATTATTAGATTTTAGTTTTTCCCTATTCATACTCTCTTAATTAAGAAGATATAAAATTATTTAGAATATTAAAGATAAAATAATTATAATTTCCTAAAATAAAAACTAGTATTGAAAAAATAAAATTATTTAAAAATTTATCTGATATTAAGATTATTAAATCTTAATATATATCTTTATAGAGTAGCTAATAGCTAGATTAGGTTAGATTACTTAAAATTTTATACCTAATTATAGGTTAATAATTAAGTATAAAAAATATATTACTATCTAGATTAACTAATAATTAATTTATAGATTAAATTTCTTAATAACTAAATTTATTTAAGAAAATAATAGATATAAATAAAATATTTTGATTTAATCTTTATATAATTTTTATTTAATTTTATTTAATTCTACTTAATTTTTATCTAATTTAGATAAAATAATTAATTATAATTAATTATTATATCTGTAATTAATCTGATTTTTATATCTTAATCTAACTACTAGATTAAGGTCAGGTTAAGATTAAGATATAACAGTCAGGTTAAGCTACTCTATATCTTTATATAAGATTCTAGTTAAGTTTTCTACTAGTATTTTCTTTTTTGGAATTTTCTATATAAATAAAGAATCCATATAGACTAGAATATAGAATATTCTAGTACCAGATGGCTTACCAGCTTCTGCCACTGATACCGGGAACACCCCCCCCCCCCCCCCTCTTCAAGCCAGTGAGTGAAGCGAGCGCCCAAGGCTTGCATTAGTTAAAGTAAAATTATATATTATATTTTTAAATAAGAAATTATTATTATAATATACTTTCATTACTTTAATATATTCCAATAGAATTTAATATATCTTTATCTTTTCCTAATCAGCTTAGCTAAGGTATAAGTTAAGTTTTATATAACTTTACTAAGACGGCGCTTCCATGTCCAGAGGGGCTGAGCTGGCTGAGATAATTCCATCCATGTGTTTGTGGAGCAGCGAAGCGAAGAGTTACTAAGTATTCCTGGTCTATTACCGGCTACTGTATCACGACTACTCCCAATTAAACCAACACGCGATCAAGAAAATGGGTATATTACGACTTAGGCACCACCTGGAGCCATTTGCAGAAACAATATTTTTACAGGATGAGAAATATCCAGGGCAAGGAGTCGCCAATGTGAAATCCGTGGTAATCGATGGGCCTAGTCTTGTGTACCATATTCACCATCGTCTGCTATCGTGGTCTCATACAGAACTTGGCTACCCCGATATACAACCAACCTGCGATGAAGTGAGCCATGGGGTCATGAAATTTCTCCTGCATTTGACAATGTTAGGTGTGAAGATGTATATCATGCATACTACACTGTTATGAAAGTCGTCCCGCTGATCCCATATTCCG
The DNA here is from genome assembly GCF_003184865.1 of Aspergillus homomorphus CBS 101889. Classification (NCBI taxonomy): domain Eukaryota; kingdom Fungi; phylum Ascomycota; class Eurotiomycetes; order Eurotiales; family Aspergillaceae; genus Aspergillus; species Aspergillus homomorphus. Next base: position 28,056 of record NW_020291983.1, on the reverse strand, counting down.
CTAGAGACAAAATATGTTTCGATGGGGCTTTGCCACCTTCAAAGCAGGAGACACGGCTCGCTCGCCTGGAAAAAACAAGAAAAAGACTTCAGGTGTTTCGCGCTAGCAAATTAGCTATTCCAGTGATACCTTCTACCGCGAAGGAGCCAATCGCACACCGGCTCGGAAATCTATTTCTAAACCAAACCCTTCCGCCCAAGTTCAATCTGGTGCCGGATAATCCTTTCATTGTTCCCGCGGTCTATGAAGACCTCAGACAACGTTGGAGTCGGGAGAACATACACAAAGCAATTCGGGGCACCTCTTCAATGAGCATGACTGTAGATCATCTCGAGAGCTTTCCTTGGGCCAAAGTCACCATAATGGTCCCAGGAGAGGCAGACGCTTACTGTGCCTATTTAGCCATGAAAAATGGTTCTTCAATACTTACCAATGATTCAGACCTGCTCTTGTATGATATAGGCTCGTCAGGGTCAGTTATATTTCTCAATTCCATAAGCACGGGGCACACAAACCCACAGACATTGATAAAAGCTCAAAGACTGTGTCCTAATGCCATCGCGCGCCGACTGGGATTAACAACCTTGCTACCACTGGCGTTCGAATTATACTCAAACCCAGGGATTGGGATTAAAGAGCTAATCCAGCGGTCAAAGATCTTAGACCAGGCACCTGCCCTTGTCTCAGATTATACTCACTTTTCAAGGGAATATCAATACCAGATTCCATCAAAGACTCTCATTGACAACATTGAACATCGATATCCTCAGTCACTCGATACCAGAGTCTCAGAATTGGTATCTCAGCATATATTCCCGGAGACCTATTTACACGAACACTCATTGAGCATGTATCTCGTGATTCCAAATGAGGATCCCAAGCGGCAATGCGCTTGGATGCATGGGCGTGAGATCAGAGTCATAGGCTATTCTGTCCTCAATCTGTCACAGCCGTCCGACAAGAGGCATGAGTACATTGCTGAATACGTTAGGCGTGGTGAGAGAATTACAGCTGATCAAATCACTCTTGAGAGTCGATCGTGGGTACTGGCAAAGATTCAATCTTTGCTCGACCTACTACACGCCGTCCATGTGAAGACTGGCCTTGAGATTGACTGCCCTTTTTATTGGAGGACTTTTGCGCTCTACACTATATGGGCACAACAGACGACGTCTAAAGCCCCGAAGCCGGGTCAGCTGAAACACCTGCTGACCTCCGGGTATATGGGTCATAAGTTGGACTGGGACGATGTTCATATCGTAGCCCAGATTCAGTGTGTGCTTTACTCATTAAGGATGCTCAACCAGTTACTTGGACTATCACACGTTTCCAGTGGACAGACGACACGAGCAGCTACCTTCCTAAGTCATTTACCTCCGCTGCATATCTTGATGAAGTCAGCATACGAGATTAAAGAGGAGTTTACATCGGGCATCTCCGCTGAGGAAGTTGTGAATCGATCAATGATGTTGTGGGATGCAAACGTCGACGGCGATTGCCGGGCCCCAGAGCCGCAAATGTCCTCCAACATCGCTGAATTCCCGAGACCAGAAGACCAGGGATCTCTTCATGACCCGACGGCGGTAAAGCGTACTTCGCGGGCAAAGCCATCGAATATTTTCGAGCTTCTCTCACGGCAGTGACGCTCTCTCTTCGTAGGGTTCGTGTCCTTTATACTAACCCCTCCACTAAATTGAGATTTGAAGACAATGCAAGCAAACTGGAAAGAGAGTAAAAGCGAACACATCACATTTATGATCCTGGTAAAATATCGGGGCAGTTGTACACAAACTAACGAGCAGACCTCAAAAATCCCACCACACCCCGACAGTACCCTACCAATTCTGCTAAGCGCTGAGCCTCTTGTCGTTGTGCTTGGCTCCACACAAGAAGAGCTTTCTTCAGAGGATGATTCTTGTTGCCGTCAGGACCGGAACAAGCCGCCACAGAATCTGCATGTGTCCTGAGAAAAACGGCCATCCAAGCATTGACAAGTTCAAAATCCCTCCTCTCACTAAGACGAGACGAAAGTGCCACGACAAAGTCCGACAGTTCGGAGCGACCTGACTGTTCCTGGGGATCTAGCGACCTGATTTCAAGATCTGCTTTCGCTGGAGGCATGGATTTGAGGTAATCAATGAAGGAGTTAAAGTCAAGTGCGCTATGGCCTGATTGCAGAAGACTGCTGAATGTGGAGCCCGTGAGACCGCTTTCCCCGCTGCGCTGTACCTTCGAGATCCTTGACCGTTCAGCGACTGGTAATTCCGAAGATCTCGCAGATTCAGTCACTGCAGTCGAAGACATGGAATGGCTGGAGAGAAAGAAAGGAGCTTTCGAAGGGGCTTTGGGGGCCTCCTTTGGTTTGTTTCGCTCCTATTGAATGGTTAGAAGGACAAGGATCAATATAGCAAGTGGAAAGAGCCCTCAAGCAATACGAGGGACAATGGGTGAGAAATACCTTGACTAAATTCAGGTGAAGGAAGGTCTGCCATTTGCTCTTTGGAACCACACTTAGTGTAACCATATCTCCACTCAGCTGATCGACGGTTGGTAATGGGCCGTCTGCTTCATCTTGCTCGGTTTCTTCAGAGAAAGCAGCCTCGATCACCCCTGACCCGTATTCACTGGAAGAAGCCGGGAGACCAAGGTTGTTAATGTTGCGATCGTCCACATTCTGGGTGGATATAGGTACAAATAAGCTTTTGTTGGACCAAAGACTTATCCCCAAGCCATCTGCATGCGCAGTTGCAAGAAATTCGCCCGTTGGCGACATAGCAATTGAGGTGCAAGTGCTGGAAACACGGAAGATATCGATTAGATGGCCCGTCGGCAAGTCCCAGATCCGAATTGTAGAGTCCATTGATGCGGCAATGATCCAGCGACCGTTATTAGAGAATGAGAAATCATTGATTTGGCCTACACAGCCCCAGAACTCCCTGATTACCTTCCTAGTTTCCACGTCGACAATGCGGATGGATAGATCGTCACAGCTTAGCGCAACAAGCTCGCTTGTCCTGCTGTAGCGAAGTCCATTTACTGATGTCATTGGATACCAGTCAAGCTGATCAACCAATAATCCCGAAACGAGATCCCAGAACTATGTGAAAGACAACTGTGGTAAGTTACTGCATCAGAAACATGAGTGATCGTATTTTGTCTTACCTTAACCTTCCCGTCTAGTCCACAGCTCACGACGAACCGATTTAAATTATCTATCATCAAACCAGTGACTGCCTTACTATGCTTCGTCGAGCTTCCAAGGAACATATACGGAGGCAGAGTCTTGTCTTTCGGACTGACCCCCGAGTGTCGAACTGGAAAGCTTCGACGGTGAGCACCAGATTGCAGATTGAACAAGTCTATGCTGCCTCCTGCAGACCCGATTACTGCGAACGTTCCGCATTGTGAAATAGCAACACTCTAGCATAGTGGTTAGCAATCAGGAACTTGTGATCTAAATCTGGATCATACTGACTTTGACTTCGGTCCCATCACCAGTTTCCAATGCCCAACGTCCGGCTTTCTTTTTGCCCCAAAACCATGTTCGAGCATATTTGTCTCCGCGGTGGCCAGTCACTATACTTTCCCAGCCAGTCCTGGTAGAATCGTCTGTCCTTGTCACCTTCGGGTTGGCCCATACGGGGCCTGATGTCGTCGTCCCCATTCCACCATCGCGATTGAGGGAACAGGCAATACAAGTGATTTCTGCAGCTTTGAAGTGAATATCCGAATCACCACGAAGAAGCTTGTTGGTCGTGTTCGAGGCCGCGTTTTTCTTCATCTTGTGTTGGAGGGAGCCTTGAGAGATCTCCGTATTCTGGCTATCCTTGCGAGCACTGAAGCCCCACAAACTGCGGTCTTTACTTGCGCTAAGCAGCCACTTGCCTCCAAACTCTGATCCATCGGACGCGGCAGGTAAAAATTCAACAGCTGTGATTGGGGCCGAATGACCACTCCTAGAATGAAGATGTCTAGGAATGCTCGAGAACGGAGTTTGGTCAAAAATCCACGTTTTCAAAGAGTTATCCCCTCCTGATGAAACCAAGACAGGTTGACCGTCCATGAATTGGACATGACTGACGCCAGAACTCGTATCGTCGCTAGAGACCCCGTGCGCGTGGCGGAGAACACCAGATACTCTGCCACCGTTATTCAGATCCCACATAGTTATATCACCACTTTCCTCGCAGGCCGTTACCATGACACCTGGAATCTGACCGTCTTGGCCTGCACCAAGCCCATCTGTTCGAAAAGTGAGAGATGTGATTCCCGGCAAGTGGGATGTGCCACTTCGTAATGATAAGACCACTTGGCCTGTCCGCACGTCACACACGGAGATAGGACCGTTCTTGTAGCCAACTGCAATTAGAGACAGGACAGGACTAGCTTGCAAGACAGTCACAGCTCCCGCGGACGAGGACGCCGGCGATATTGTATGGATTAATTTTCCCGATTTGACATTCCAGATCTCGACCTTGCCATCGCACCTCCCAACAAATATTTTGTTCAGATAAGTCGGCATGTTGCAGATCTGTCCGGTGTAGATCTGCCCTATGGATGATTCGTTCGTCTGTTGCGGAAGAAGGGTTGCGTAATGCTGATATGATGAGTTTTTCCACACAAATATGCATTTGGCGCTGCTGCCAATGACCCATGAACCGAAAACCAACAGGCGAACGATCGGATCAGTGACCCCTGGCGGCACGTCCAAGGATGCGACCTTTTTGCCGCGCTTGAAAACCCAAACACCCCCCCGAGAGCCAGGTCGGAGGTTTCCCCATGCCGCAAAAACCATATCATGCCAGGCGAATGTAGCCGTTATAATGTCTGGAGTTTGGGGTCTGCTCACGAAGAGTAGACTGAGTCCGCGCCGAAGGTCATAAGTTTGCAAGCTGCGTCCAACGGACGTAGTAATCTGATAGGTAGACTTACCCAATCGAACGTAGGTAAAGGGAATTTTAGTCGTAATCAATCCTAAGGTCTGCACGAATATTAGCGTCTTCTTTGTCCTTCTGAGGATGGAGAAATTGCGTGCAAGTTGGAAGCCCAACGTATGTCTTACCCGATAGGGTGAAAATATTTTAGACCCAGGTGATTGCACTTGCCGCTCAGCCTGCGAACTATCTGTCCGTTTCTGCCTTTTCGCAAGTGGCAAGTCAAATCCATCGTTATTAGTTGACGGCATGGTGCCGATTACCATTGAGGCAAAGAATAAATATACCTGGTCAATTCGATTCAAGAAATTCGCTGAAACCTTCGTTGGATCTAATCACTTCTGTACGGAATTAGTATATATCCGTACCCATCTTTTCCCCACTCACGTGGGTGTTTAACTCCGCGAGTCATTCGAGGAATTTCCCTAATAGAAGCGTAATGTTATTTTAGGTCCGACGCGAATGGTGTACCCATCAAAGAAGTACGTAGGGTGTGGCAGTCTCAGGGTGACCTACCTGGTAACTACTTCCAGTAAATTTCTAAGCACAAGAGCCCAGATGAGGTTCAAATCCAATTAACTATAAGAGGCTGAGAAGTATATTTTTCGAAGTTCAGCAATGTATTCGGTAAGCGAACGGCTTACTTAAGCCAGCAGTGCATTGCATTCTTTATATAAGAAGTGATATTCAACTCCATGTATCTTTACTAATTCTGGATATTATTCTATATAATCTTGTATATAGCTTTATATAGCTATAAGCTTATTTTAAAACAAAGAGAATCTCTAATTTAACACTTTATAGAAGTCAATACGAGAAAATATAGTATATCTTTTATATTATGTTGGGAGCAGGAATACATGTAGTATCCGGTCAAGGCAAAAGACGTAAGACGATGATGAAATACTTGATTAATTCTATATAATATATTATGGGTAGAGTTCATGATTGAATATATAAAGATTAAATATATAGAGTTTAATAATAAAAGAAAATAAAGCAGAAGGCGGAAGCCATGGGGCAAGAGCCACTAGGCTGTCTGAGCAGCCCTGCGGAACGCCACAGATTACTATATATATGTCTTTGTTAGAGAAATAGTTATTAAGTTGCATGTCTTCGTCAGATAGTAATCTATGTATATTATCTATGCCAGAATCTGCAGTGGTAGAATAGGGTGCAGAATCAGTATTAATAATAAGATAGATAGAAATACTAATATTAGTCTTATTAGTAATATTTTTAAATAATATCCTAGAATATACTAAAAACAATATCAATTTCCTTAAAATATTTGAATACTGTTCATTATCTTAATTATTTATTATAGAAATAAAAAACATATATAAAATCTATTTATGATAAAAATTTATCATGAGTTATTATATATTCTATTTGTTTTCTATTATCGACTTTCTTAATAAGGAAGATTACCAATATTAGGGATAAATAATAATTAATGTTGTATCCAGTCTAAAAAGAAGATGTATAACAATTGATAAGGTGGATTCATTTATGATTCTGTATACCTCATTCCGCGCATTGAAATCCATGAAGGTTGGATATATGAAAGAAGGAGACAGAAGAGAGAAGCTGTAAGGTAAGAGCCACTTGGCCGCTAGCAGCCCTGCGGAGTGCCACAATTAATACTATAATAAATATAATTTTTTATATCATGAAGTTAAAGATACTAGATAAATATTTCATATTTAAATTTGATTAATCCATTTTATAGAAATTTATCTAATTATCATAGATTTTATAACCTAATTATGTAGTGAACCTTGGCTTAACCAAGAATTCTACTGTTCTGTCTTCCCACTGTCTTCTTTACTATATTAGTAGAAGACTTCTTAGATCTCTAAGTTTTAATTTTTCCTAAGATTTCATCTTCTAATTAATCTTTTTATTTATTTACTTCTCAGCTATTATACTACTATAATATATAATAGTATAGTATAGTTTCTTAATATATAAGATATATTATTAAGATTTATACTAATTAATTTATTATTTCATATTCTCTAATTTCTATATATACTAATCTTCTTATTTATTTTATACTAGATTTATAAAAGATATTAATATTTTTTTCTTTATTTAATATTATAATTTTATATATAATATATATTTCTACTATTATAAAGTACTTGATCTTTTAATTATAATTTATTATTTTTATCTTAATTCTAATTTATTTATTTTATTATTTAATTTATTATATTATTGATAATTTTAAGTTAATATATTATCTAAGAATTTAGTATTATTTAAATTTTTTAATAAATTCTTTTTTTTATATTATATTAAATATTTATATTATATTATTTTTATTTATTAATAATATTTTATAATACTGATTTTTAATAATTATTTTAAAATTTTATGGAATTAATTAATCAGATTATTAGTGATTATATATCTGATTTTTAGTTTTTTTTTAAAAATATCTTAATACTAACTTTTTATAATAAATTTATTCTTTTTTTATTATTATATTTACCTTATAATTTTAAAAATATTATATTTATTTTATTTTCTAAAATATTAATAAATTTATATTATATAAAAACTCTTAATTTCTTTATTTAATTTATTAATTATTTTTATATATTTAAACTATATTTTAATCAATTATTAAATCTATGTTTTTTAATAAGTATTAGAGTTTTTTATTAAATTAAAATAATTATAAAAAATATATATTCTATAATTTTAATTATATTAAAATAGTTTAATATATCTAGATTATAAATTATAATATCTACTTTTATATTTTATCCTATATTATTTAAAGAATCTAGTAGTTTAATTACAGTAATTCTAAATTTTATTATTTTTGAATAGAATAACATTAGTATTATTAATTTAAATATATTTTTATATTATTTAATATCTTAATATTCTAACTAGATTATTTATTAGTTAAATAACTTATGTATTATTTATTTATTTTAATTTTATTTTTATTTTATATTTATATTTTTCTTTAGTTTTATTATATTATATTACTTCGTAAAATTTATTTTAAGTTTATTATTTTTATTTTTTATCTATAATTATATTAAATGATTGTTATTTAATTATTATAAAGAATATTCTTTAGAATAATTTGAGAAATTTATAAAATATATAAAATCTTATAAAAATATTATAATTTATAAATATTTTTATTTTTTTTATCTTTTTAATAGATATTAATACTAATTTTAATTATAATATTATTAAATTAATTAAATATTTAAAAATTAAGTTAATAAGTAGTTTTACAATATTATTAAAGATATTTTAAAATATTCTAAGAATATTTTTATACTAATTTTTAAGTATATTATTAAATACCCTAAATATTTAATATATAAATTATATTAGTTTTATTATATTAATATATCTGATATCATAAATATTATAAAAATATTTAATAATATTTTTAATACTTGTAATTATTATTATAGACTACATTAAAAGTTATATTAATTAATACTTTTATGTGTATTTATAAGATATATACTAATATATAAATAATAATTTTTGATTATATAATATCTAAGTTTTTAAATTATAATTACTTTATTAAGTCTTTGTGATTTTTATTAATTTAATTATTATAAATTTTTCTATTTTCATTAATTTATTTTATTACTAAAACTCTAATATATAAATTATAATTTAATTAATTAATTTTATAACAATAAGTTTTATAAAATTATTTAATATTATATAAATACTAGATTTAGATTTTTTATAAAAATATTTCATTATAATTAAAGTAAGATTCTTTTTTTAATATTATTAAATAATAAATTAAATATAATTAAAATATTTATATAATATTATTATTATAATTATTATTTATTATATTAAAGATTTTAAATAAGATATTAGATATTAATAACCTAGTTTTTAATAGTATGTTCTTTATAATAAAAACTATAATAAAATACCTCTATCTTTTTTATAAAATTAACACAATATTATATTTACTAGTAATATTAATCTTTTTATTTTATTCTATTATTTTAATTAAATTTGGTTATTGAAATTTTAGCTAGATCTAGTCATTAGAATGATAAATAGATAGATAATATATATTTAAAATAATAATAAAATAAAGTATTACTAAACTTTTAATACATAATTATAAATCTAAATAATATAAAATAATAATAAAATATACCTGGTTCTGTTATAATTTCAATCATTATATAACCTATATATAAATTTAGTTAATACTTATTTTAGATGAATTATAAAAAATTTAAAAAATAAGATATTATTTATAAAAAATAATATTAAAATAAAATAATTAATATAAGTTATGAATAAAGTAAGAAAATAAGTTTTCTATATTAGTAATATATTTCTTTTTATTTATTAATATAGAAATATCTTAATTTTAAGATAATATTATTTAGATAAGATATTATAATATATAAATTATATTTTCTGGTAATAATAATAAATATTTATAATTAATTTTAATTTTAATTCTTAGAATATAATAAAACTTATTTATAATATACTACAGTATTTTTCTACTAAATAGTCAATAAAATAAAGAAAAGTTATAATAAATACTTATAATAGTAGGTTTTTAATAATTATAATAAAACTATATTTAACTTAATATTATTTTTCTAACTTTGATAAATTTATTAATTACTATTATTATAAAGTTATTAAAAGTAGTTTTAGATTAGAATTATTATTTTATTTAATTTTTTCTTCTTAAAAAAAGAATAAGTAGGAAAGAATTCTTACTAATTTAATAATAATTTAATTAATATTATATCTATTTAGATTAATATTTATAAAAAACAATTATTCTTATATCTAGTAATTTTTGTTAATAAAATAATATTAAATATATAATTCATTATAAATAATTCTATAAAACTTTTAATATAATTCTTAATAGATATTTTTAAATATTTTAAATATAATAAAATTCCTGGAGAAAAAAAGATCTTAATTAAAAAATAAAAAATAGATTATATAGATATTTTAGGAAATTATTAAATATATATTTATTTATTAATTTCTTGGTAGTATTAAGTAATAAATAATATAAATAAATATTGATATGTATTTTAATAAATATTTAATAACAGAAACAGTTTAAAGATAATTATATTATAATGCAAAATAATAAGAGATAAGAAACTTTACTATTAATAAAAGAAAAAACCAGAAAGAAAATATAAAATAATTCTTATTATTATAATAATAATAATATTATATTTTTAGAATAAGAAATTACTATTGAGAATTTATTAATCTAATATAAATTAATATTAAAATTTTCTATAATTAATTATTATATCTTTAAAAATAGTTAATCTAATTATGAAATTTATAGTATTATAATCTTATATTATAACTAAGAATAACTACATTTAAAAAAAAACTAAATAATTATAAGTAATTGATATAATTAAATAATTATTATTATAAAATATTTATATCTTAATTATAAAATAGTTATAATATTAATAATTTAATAAAATCTTTATTTTAAATATTCAAATTTTACTATACTTTAAAAAAATCAGAATTAGTCTATATTCATACAATACCAGTACTCTAATTCTATACCGGGCTGACCTTTTCCCTTTACATAATGTAAGATTAAGGTCTTTTACCTGGTACTAGTAAGCTCTAAATCAAGAGAAAAAACCTTGTAAAAAAATCAGCAAAAGCCATTCCCAGAACTCTAATTAAAGAGAGAGATAAATCCAGATTATATAAATCTATAATTTTAGAATTACTTAAAAAGATTAAAGGCTGCTCCCATAGAAGAAAAATATATAAACATATACTTTGATTTCTAGCTAAACCAATTTAGAATATATAAAAATATATAGATATTACTTTAAAAGGTAGCTAAAAAGTAGGGCTGTTTTAAAAGAATATCACTTGATTCGGACCAAATTTTAACGAGATTCTTGACTTTTTTCTTAAAAAAATTAAATCTATTTTTTTGCATAAAATAACAAGGTTAATTATAAAACTTTAATACAATCTTCTTTATATCTATTTTATATTTTATAACTCATCTAAGAATAATTACTGTTTTTATCTAGTATATTTATTTTATAAGTTATATATTATTTTAATTTTTAATTTAATATCTTAACTTTGATTTTCTTTGTTTTATAACTTCTTTTTATCTCTACTAAATAATCTGTATAGTATATTATTATATTCAGTTATTCTAGATGTCTTAAAATCAATTTATTTGATTATTAAATATCATATTACTAGTAAATATTTTTAATTAATTTAAGATCATTTTGACTGAATTTTATTATTATAAATATATTATTTAATTTTTATTACTTTTGATTTATTATTATAAAAGAATTATTTATATCCATTATTTTAAACCCTTAATAAAAAAGCTTATATGAAAAGGTATTATATTCTAATATCTAAACTATTTATTTTCTTATATATAACTTTTCTTCGTATAGAAAATTAGTCTTAAACCTTGCTATTTATTTAAGTTCTTTTTTAAATTACAAAAAGCTAGTAGAATATTTATACTTTATATTGTTAATAATTATATTAAATGTCGATAACAGCTAATACTACTTTCTATTACTATTCTCAGGTTTAATATTAAGTATGTAATACTCTACCTACTTATACATTTAATATTTATATTTTGTTAATTTATTAATTCTTATGATTATTTTTAAATTTTTATATATAGTTATACAGTAGATAAACTTTTATTTAAATATTAGTAATATATCTATTATTCATTCTAGGAAGTCCCAGAAATTATATTTAATAAAAATATTTAAATATTCTTATTTTTATATTGGAGTAATCATATATAATTAAGAACTAGTCTTTTTATTTATTTAGTATCTTTATAACTATTATAACTAATGTAAAAATAATTAAATTAAATTATGAAGTTATTATATCTTACAGTATATCTGATTTACTACTTATTAAAATTATAGATAGATATATAATATAAAAAAATAAGTTATATACCTAAAATAAAATGATTTCTAAATATTTTAACTTATATACTCTATAGACTAATAGAGAAATGTATAAATAGATTTAATAATACTATTTAATCAAATATATAAGAATCTTTTAGTATATTATAATTTAATAAATTACTAAATTATTATGTATAACAAAATTTATAAGTAAACTTATAAAAGTATTTATATATATTTAGTATTAGGTCTTTATTAGCTAATCTCTTGAGATGTATAAAAAAATAACTAGAAATCTTAAAAAAATATAAGATATTATTTAACTTATAAATAATATTATATTTTCTATAAATATTCAAGCTCTTTTTTATATCTTTAATCATATTTTTAAAACCATCTAAGTAAAAGTTTTATAACCCTGTAGTTAAGTTAGGAAGTAAGTCAGAAAATAAAGATCAATACATAGCTTATTTATACAAAGATAAAAGAATATTAGAATAAATTTCTAAGCCAGTGTAAAAACCCGAAGAAACATCAGAATTAAGTATCTAACCTAGTACAGAAACTATCTATATCTATCTAGAAATAGCCTAAATAGTATATCAACTAAGTATCTGTATAAATACTTTAATAAAAACTTATATAAATATTCTAGAATTAAAGTACTGATTAATAATATAATAAATCTTTTATTACTAGATATAATATAACAAATATTATAGTAATTAAATATAAAAGATAGATAATCTAATATACTTAAAATATATAAGTATTACTAAGGAATACAGAACCTGAATATACTAATAAAATTAATAGAAGTATTTATAGAAGAAGAAAACTAATAATCTTTTCTCCTACTACTACTAAGTAACTATTATTACTTTAAATACTAATATTTATATTTATATTCTTATAACTAAAAATAACATAATTCTAAATTCTATGATCTAAAAATGTCAAAGCTGGAAGAAATCATATATTTCTATCCTAATATAAAAGATAAATTCTATGATAAATAGTATAGAAATTACATATTATATAAGAATACTAATACTTTTATTAAATATAAAAAATACCATATAATAATATAATAAATAGATAAGTTATTACAGCTAATAAATATACTTATATAAAGTAGTACTTAACTAGTATATATATTTATTACTTAATTTCAAGAATTTATATATAAATAAATTAAACATATATAGAACTTCTATAAATTTAAAGATATATTATTCTTTAGATTTTAATTAAGTTTAGAATTATTTACTTAGTAAAATTGAATAATATTTTATAAAAAAAAATTTATATAAGTAAATCTATTAATTATTAATATAAAATATCTTTTAAAATTATAAAATATGATTTTATTAATGTTTATAATTAAATATCTGTTATATAAATCTATTTCTCTTTAAAATTTATTAACTAGATTTCATATTTAATAAGAAATATTTTTATAAATAATTTCCTAATTAAATTATATAATACTATATCTATATAATACTATCCTATAAATAAATAAATAAAAAATAAAACCCTTAATAATATTAATAAAATAGAAGTCTGATATATTTAAACCAAGGAATTATAGAAATATTAAATCCAAGATTATGAACTTTCTAATATTTATTTATATAAGAATAATTAACCTAATTCTAAAGGTTATAGAAATGAATAATAGAATAAAAATATTAATATATCTCATAAGTATTAATTATTATAATAATTCTAACATAATTAATTATATTTATAAATTTCAATACTTTATACTAATTAACTTTTATTAGTAATTAGAATTTAAAATAAGATAACAAAATAAGTAATTATAAAACTATATAAAGATAAATTATATAAAATATAAAACTAAATATATATATAAAATCATTAAATTTTATTATTTTATAATCTAATAGTCTAATACATCCAGATATTAAAAAAAAATAACAAAGAAAACTTATTATAATAATACAGATAATTAAAATAACAATAATATGTATATTAATTTTATTAATTCTGGAGTATTTATTATATATAATATTTATAATAAAAACTTTATATTTTATCCTTAATTATATAAATATATTTCTTATACTATAAAGTTTATAGTAGTAAAAATTATTATCTTTTAAAATAAATATATTTACTATTATTATTTTTAACTAATATAGTAAATAAATATTCTGTAATACACTAAGAATATAATATATTATAGTTATCTAATAAATTTAAGTACTATTATTATTTATAAAAACATATATCTTAAGTAACTTATAACTTAGTTTTAATTGATAAAGTATTTATCTTATTAATTAAAAATATTGTTTTTGAAAATATGATTTTTGAAGTATTAATATATTACATATTAGTAGCTATTATAAAATAAAATCTTATATAACTTTTGATATATATTTCTTACATAAAATAAATATATAATTAAATATTTTATTATTTATCTATATAATAGTAAAAGTCGCTATTATTAAAAATTATAAATTTGAACCTAATCTGCTAATAAGTATTTTTATACCTAGTTAAAATAATATAATTCTTAATTATAATATTTAATCTAATTTATATTAATAAATAAAATAATTTTTCTATTATACTATAAATCTAAATAGAATATAATTATATTAAATACTTTTAATATATATTAAAAATATATGATTATTTTACTCTATATAAGATAAATATACTAGTTAACACTAAAACTATATAAAATACTTATAAAACTTTTATTAATTTGATTAATTAATATACTAATAATCTAGATTTTCGTGTTGTTATAGGTAGATTTATAATTCATGAATTTGAATTTCTAAATATTCTTGTGATATTGAAATATTACTTAGATTTAATTAATTCTTTATATTATTAAATTTCATAGTATTTATAATATACTATATCTTTGTAGAAATATAGAATAATCTTATTCAAAGATTTATTTTCAATAAAAGATTATACTTACTAAGATTATATTAATAATATTATATTGATATTTACACATAGAAAATATAATATATTTACTGGTTTATAAAGTAATCTTAATAAAATCAAATTTTTTGTATATTTTTATTCAGATATATAAATATATATCAATTTTAATACTTTAAAAAAATATATTAATATTATTATGTCTTTTCTAAGGATTATAGTATATTTTATTAGATTTTTTTATTACGTTTTGATATCTATTGAAATGATTACTGACTAACTAAACTTAAAACTAACTATTTAATTTAGATTATATATATATCTTATTATATAATATAGACTACTACTATCAAATTAATTCTAGTAATATATATAAATTATATTTTTATATTCATTAATTAAAAAACTATTCTATGCTTCTAAATTTAACTTCAGAGAATTTCCTCAAGTTAAAATATCTATTGTATATATTATATATATTATAGTATATATTAGTTTATCTATTTAACTATTTAATAAGTCTAAGAATTATTTAAATATAATATAAGTAATTAATCCCTGCATATTAAAAATCCTAGTAATATCAAATAAATATCCAGATATACTTTTAGTATATATTATTAATAATATTTTTTATATATTTCGATATATAAATATAATAGTAATAAAATTATTAAGAAGTTTTATTTTTTTATTTTTTATTCTTTAATTCAAAACCTTTTTAAAGAATAAAGAATAATTATAATTATTAAGATTTTAATAAATACTATAATATATTATAGGCAATTATACTATATTCAAATTATAAGAATTCATAAAAGTATAATAAATATTGGTTAGTATCCTTAATGAATAAAGTTTAATAATATTAGTTATGTAGTAATTTATAATATATTAGATATATATGCTGTTTATATCTTAATACTTAACTTTAATATTACTTTTTTACTTACATATATTTATAATTAATAGTAAGTAATCATTAATAAATTTATTAAATGAACTAAGCCAATTTTTACTCTATTAGAGTAGATAATATCTTAATTAAAATAGAATTTATTATATATTTATAAATATTTAATATAGAGCTTTTAACTATATTTATTCTTGATTATAATATTTATTTTATAATAGAATTTTAATAAAGAATATTCAAAATACTAAATACTTTATAGTAGTAAAGTATTATTTTATACTTATAAATAAAGAAATAAATAAAAGAAATTATCTGGATAATCAATATTATATTTAAGTATGTTTATATCTCATAACTTAATTATACTGTATAAATTAATTGTATTAATTTTATTATTCTAGTAGTTTACACTGTAGTTTTCTAGGTACTGTTATATACAAAATATTCTACAGATTAATATTTAGTATTAATCTTCATATTTTATAAAAGGTTTTTTTATTAAAGTATAAAGAGAATTTGGCATATAAAGTTAAATTATTTTTAATACAGGAAGGTTATCGAATTATATTAATTATTTAATTTAAATCTATAGTAGTACTATAAAATAATTTATATAAATACAAATATAAATAATTATCTGTAGTATATATTAACTAGTAATATAAAAGTAATATTTAAATAAAATATAAAATATATACCTATTTATTAATTAATTTAACAGCTATCTTTACTATAATCATATATATATAAAAGAATTACTTATATATTATAAAGAATATAATTCTAAGTTTAATACATAATATTTATAATAAAATATTAATATAAATAACTTAGTTAAAAAATTTCAAAATTATTCATATAATCAAATAAAATAATTTTAATAATATTCTTAGTTTTTTTTTACTTTTATTTATCTATTCCTATATTTATTTATTATATTTCTATTTTATTTTATTACTTATTCACTTTTATTTTTTATTATTTTATTTTTTTATATATAATATTATTTATTTAATTAATTAATTATTATCTTAATTATTCTATTATGTTTTATTTTATCTATTTTAGTATTTAAATATTTTATTTATTTATTTATTTAATTATTTCTCTATTTTGATATTAATATAATTTTTATTATTTTCTAAAAATATAGATATAATATATATGTATTAAAAATATTTTCAAAAATAAAAAATAAATAATTTTATTAATATAATTATCTTATAAAATAACTAGTCTATTATTAATTTTATGTAAAATCTAATTAAAAATAAATAAATAATTCTTAATATTAAATTAAATAATATTTTTATTTTCTCTATTATAAAATATCTAGAAATAAATAAATATTATATTAAATGTTCTTTTGATTTTAACTAGTTAAATATAATTTTAAGTCATTATTTATTTATTGTTTTTATTATATTATACATAATATATAATAAATATTAATTTTTTATATGTAAAAAGTTTTATATTTTCTATATTTAAAATATTATAAAAAATAATAATTTTAATATCTCAATAATTAGTATAAATTTAAATAAGATAAAATTCTTCTTATGAATAAATATATTATTAATATTATTTGTATATTTTAATTTAAAAATTAAATATCTCTTAATATTCTTAATATTTTTAATATTTTTATTATTTTATTATTTTTTTATACTTATTATTCTTATTATTTTTATTATTTTGATTATTATTATTATTCTTATTATTTTTATTATTTTTATTATTTTTTACAAGTTATATAATATAATATACTTATTTTTTAGTTTATTTATTAATTCTATCTAGTTTATAAAATATTTAAATATTTAGATCTTTTTTATAGATATATAAACCTTTATAATATACTTTTAATTATTTATCAAAATATAACTAATTTTTTATTTTTATTTTTAATTAAATAATCTATTATTTTATAAATTTTATTTTTGAGTTATTTTTAGTTATTTTTAATTTATTATTTATATCTTTATTTAAATAAGAAGAAAATAAATAATTATAATTAAGAATAAATAAATAAAATTCTTTCATATGATAATTTATTAATTCTTTATATTTATTATCTTTATCTCTATTATTTTATAATATACTTTATTAAAATCTTTATTTAAGTAATATATTATAATATATATATATATCTTTTAGAAATCTATTAAATATTTAGATGATCATTTATTCAAGTATATTATATATAAATTATACAGTTATAAATATATTTATTAAATTTTTTTTTATAATTATTATTTTATTTTTTCTTACTGTTTATTACTTTATTAAAATTATTATAAATATTATAAGTATTTTTTTATATATATTAATATATTTATATATAATGATATACAAACTAATATATACTAGTTTATTAAATAAATTAATATATTTTTAATTTATAGTTTTTATTTATATATTTAAGTTCTCTTTTTATAACTTTAGCTTTTTTATTTTTTTTAAAGTTTATATATAGTTAACTCTTTCTTTATAATTCTTATATATATTTATTTTTTTATTTATCTTATATTTCATAAGATTACTGACATTATAAATTAGTTAAATTATAATATTATTAATAATAAATAATATTATTATCTATTCTTATTTTTAAATATAATATTAAGTATTTAATAATTTATTTATTTATTTATTTAATTTTTCTTATTTTCTTAATTTATTAATTTTCTTATTTATTTATTTAATTTTTCTTATTTTCTTAATTTATTAATTTTCTTATTTATTTATTTATTTTTATATATACTTATATAGTAGATACAATTTTTATTTTAATATGAAATTATTACTTTTAATATTAATTATTTCTCTATGTATTAGAAATCTAATATAATAAAAAATATTGAATTAGTTTTTATCTAAATTTTATATAATCTTATTACTGAAAATTTAATTTTATTTCATAAAAAGAAATTATAATTATAGATTAAATTATTTTCAAATGAATATAAATTAAGATTTTTAAATTAAAGATATTTAAAATTTTAAATATTATTTATTATATGTATTATATAGTATAGTTTTTATCTATTTTATATATAATTTATTTTCAATGTTTTTAATTTTTATATTTATGATATTTATTATATTTATTATTGAAATCTATTTTTATTCTTATTATTTTCTTTATTATATTATAAATTTACTAATTTTTAATATTTTAAAATATGAATATATATTGTTAATCTAATTATAAATTTTTTTAAATAATTATTTATTTATCCTAATATTTATCATAATAAGATTTATAATATATTAAAATTTGAAATGGTATAAAAATCTTTTTTAGTTATTTCTAGTATCTAGTATAATTTATTTTTTAATATTTTAAAATATTAAGTTTTAAGTTTTTTATAAATTATTATTTCTATAAATTTAAATTTATTATATATTTAAAAGCTTTAGAATATCTTAAGTTTATTATTATATTATAATATTTTTTAAATAATTTTTTATTATTTTTTATAGATTCTTCTAATATTCGGTTTAAATTTTTTGAAATTATGTAAATATCTTAATATGTAATATTATATATATATTTATTATTACAATCTATAACTCTTTTACAATAATATTAAGAACTAAGATAAATAAATTACATATATTAAAGAATTTAAATAAAAAATTATTAATTTTTTCTAATTTTAATATAAATAATAAACTAATAAATAAATTAGTGAATTCTTTTTTTATAATATAAATATTTATATTAATTATATCTTTAATAAAATTAATTATTAGAAAAATATACTAATATAACTATTTTATAAGTATATTTTTATCAAATCTTAATATTAATATAGTTTATAGCTAGTTTTATAAATTTTAAAAAAGTATAATTATTAATATAATATTTAAAATTAATTAATTTAAAAGTTTATATAATATTTTCTACTTAGAGATATTTATTATAACATTTAAATATAATTAAATATATTATAAATTTAATAAGACTTTTTTAAATTAAATAAATAAATTATATAGATTATATAAATAATTTATATTTTTAACTTTTTTATTTCTAGAATTAAAATAATATATATTTTTATATTAGTATATTTTAGTATATTTAATCTTATAAAATAGATTATTATTAATATATTTATATATTTACATAATAAATGATAGATAATAATAATAATAATAATGATAAAATATAATTTATATTTTAATTGAAAGTTTTTTTATTAATATTAAGAATCTGGGAATATTATTTATTATAAATTCATTAATTAAGATTTTTATATTTAGAAAATTAAATAATATTTTAAAAAATAAAAAAGATTTTAATAAATCTTAAAATATTATAAATAATTTTTTAAAAGAAAAAATATAATTTATAAAAAATAATTATTAAATCTTAATTTAAATAGATAATATTAATAAATTAATAAAGGTTTTCTGAATCTTTTTTAGAATATCTAATTTTATATTAAGTTTATTAATAAAATAGATAGTAATATTTCAATTATTTTTAAAGATATTAAAATTAATAAATAAATATTTTATAAATTTAAAATATATAAATTTTATAAAATTACTAAATTATATTATATAAAATTATATATAATATTCTTACTTGATAATACTAGTAAAAACAAATCTTAGTAATATAATTCTTTATTATAAATATAAGTATATAATTACTTAATTTATAGAATATATTTTAGATATAAAGATTTTTTATTTTGTAGAAAAATAAGTTTTTATGTATAAAAATATAATCTTATTATATTTATCTACTTAAATTAAGATAGTATTTTAAATCTAATAAGAAAATACAATTTTTAAAAATATTGGTCTTCTTTTAAAAAGTTAATAATATAAAGATATTAATATGTCATTTAATTTTATTTTATAAATAAAAATATTTATAAGAGTTTTAGTAAATTTAAGCTTTATGTTTATATTTTTGAATATTTCAAGAGTTTTATATAGATAATATGTATATGTTAAGAAATCTTTTAAAGTAATTATTGTATCACTAATGTAAATAAATAATTCTTTAGAATTTTCTAAAAGCAAAATTCATTTATTTATGTATAGAAAAAATAAAGTTTATAACTTTTATAATTACAATATAAAACCTTTCTAATTATAGTAGAAAAAGACTTTAATCTTATTTTAATATTCTAATGGAATTATCTGTAAATTAAAATATAAATAGTATAAATAAAAATAAGAAGATACTTATAATTAAACTTTTCAAGTATTCTTTTCTGTACTAGGATTAAATATATGTCAAATTTAGTTTTATACAGAAGATTAATAATAATATTGATTATTTTTTAATCATATTTAATATTATTAATGAATCCTAAATAAGATACAGAATTATTATTTTTTAAAAATATAAGTTTCATGAATATTTAAATTATCTAGAAGTATCTAAAATTAAAGAATTGGAAAGTTTCTTAATATTTCCATTCTTATTTCATTTTAGTTATATATAGTTATACTATTCAGAAACCTTATAGTATATTTCTTAAAGATATCAATATTTAATAAAGATGAATATTTATAACTAGATAAATATATTTTTATTGAAATAAAATCATAGTTTTCTAGAATAAAAATAAAATCATTATTATATCATCTTTAATTAAATAAATAATTATATTACTATTATTTGTTGCTATCTCTAAATCTATATAATAATTAATTATTTTTAGAGACAAGATTTTATTAAGTATTTTAATATATTAAAGAAATACTTATAATATAAATTTACTAAAGATTCTTGTATTATATTTAGATTTCAAATATATTTAATACTTATGAAATTAATTTATATCTCAACTAGTACATGGAATGTATTATAGAACAAATAATAATAAAATAAAATATATAAATAAGAATTTTAATTTTATTACATTCTATATTTATAATAATTAAACAAATATAATATAAATATGTTAACATAATTTAATATGAAGGGAAAAGGTTAGCTAGGTATAGAATTGAAGTACTGGTATCATATAAATATTAACTAATTCTTACTTTTCTAAGGTATAGCAAGGCCTACATATTCAAGATAAAGATTCTACTAAGTCATTAATGTTATGACTTTCATATAGTCATAATAGGGTGTTTTGTTAGTAATAGCTGCGTTGCATAGGTATTCCATGATACTTTATTTTTATAATACATTATCAATTATAAAGATTAAAGATATCAATATAATAGATAAATTAGTACAAAGCACTACAGTAAAATATATTTTAATTATAATATAATCATATATAAAAATAAATAAATATATTTTTCTATTTAAAAGAAATAAATCTTAAATTTGATAAAAGTTTTAAATGATTAAATTAAACTAATTCCAGAGATATGTAAAGATATACTTGTAGAAGATAAAATCATATTAGAAATAAAATGAAGTTGATTAATATTAGTAATTATAGATAAATATCCAGTACCTAGCTATATTAGTATAGGTAAGTCAATACTATTAAAATTAGTTTCATGATTATGAAATATTATGTATATAATAACTTTGATATGATAAAGTTATTATATTTTTAATCATATTGGTTATATCCCATAATAGAACTTCGTTTAAATTGATAAAATATATATTTATATAATTAATTTATTAAAAAAAAAGATTTTATATTTATTGTAAAAATTAAATAATTCAAAATCTCTAATATTATATTATTTATTATTATTATATTTATAAAAATCTTTAGATAAACTATCTTTTATAGTTATTATTATATATATCTTTATTTATATTCTTATCTAAATTATTATTATGTGATTCTTGTATAAATTTACTATATTTGATATAATTAAGATATTATCTAGAATACTGGAAATATTAAATATATAGGTTTTCAAATAAATTATAATAAAAATAATTATATAAAATTATATAAAGAACAGGAATTAAACTATCAATGTAGTATTAAGTTCAATCAATTATATGAAAAGCATTTACAGGATCATTTTTATAAAAAATAAAAGAAGTTATAATATTTTTATAGTATTAACATTATTTAAATTAAAGACTAGTTTTATTAATAATAATATATTTTTCTTATTTATTTTCAAATCAATTAAAATATTAATTAATATCTTATTATCATTTCTGGATTAATCATTCTAGGACTTACTAATTTTAATAATTATTCCCCACTATTAGAAATATCTAAATATAGTATTGCTAATTATTTTATAATTATAAATGTAATAACTATTAAAACTAGTCATCTTATTGACTACATAATTTATTCATAATCGCTATGAATATTAGCTATGTTTATAAATATTTAAAAAGATATTAGAAATATTAAAATTCTGATTTTAGTTTTATATAACTATTTTCTATTAATGTTATTTTTATAGTAATTAAGTTAGTGATACATATTATATGAAAACGTTTTTATATATATAAATTAATAAATTCAATTTAATTATTACTTTTTAATAAAATTAAATTGTACTTTTGATATTATTAATAATTATATTAATTTTCGTATAATATATTATATTAATAATATAATATATAACTCTATCTAATAATATAGTAAAATAAGAAAATAAATTTTGCTTAACTTGGTGTTTTTTAATAAATTATATATATAGTTATTCCTAGAGAAATCGAGAGTAGAAATCAAATTTAAAGATTAAGAATTTTATTAGATAAATCATTTCTAGAATTTCAAATTTTTATTCAGGAAAGGAATGAAAAGTACCAGGAGATTTAAGAAGTATTAAAAATAAAATTAATATAAATAAAACATTTTAGAGCTAGTATGATTTTATATTTATATTCATTCTATTAAATCTATTTAAATGACTAATATATGATATATTCTTACTAGTCTAAGATTGTAAGTAATCTTGGAATTTTTCTATAACTATAGATAAATTATTTTAAATAATAATATAAATATTTCTATTCTTAATTTAAGGAATTAGATTAATTAATTTAACTAGGATTTTAATATATAAAGATTTTTAAGATAATTAAAAGGATTACTAAATATAATAGATACTGTAGACATTTAGATCTAGTTTAATCTTAGATAAATAAACTCTTAAAAAAATTCATAAAAATACCAGATAAAGATATGATAAATATAAAAATAATTATTAATAAAAAATAAATACTACTTAAATTTAATAATTGATGAATAGAAATTCTTCATAGAAGTATATATAATAGTAATAATAGATTATATAATAATTAAAATATAAATGTATATTTTTACAGAAACCTTTTATAATATAATAATAAGATTAATAGTTGTAATAATAATTTTTAAATGTTTTTTAATTTTTAAATTATACTTTCTTCTATACTTAAATCCTTATATTCTATTAGTCAGATAAAGGAGACTAAATACTAGAAGAAAAAATTGAGTAATAATATTAATCTCTTAAAATATTAACCTAAATATTTTCTAAGTTAAAAAAAAAGAAAAATTATTAATACTATTATTATTAGTAGTAGTAGTAGCAGCAGTGATAATAATAAAAATGATGATTTAGATTTCTAAAGATTATAATTATAAACTTTTAGAATGAATAATTAATATATATAATTTAATTTATGATATAGAATAAAATATATTATATTATTACTTTAGTAATATCTAATACAAAAATAACTAAAATAACCAAAGGCTATGATATATATTGGAAATAAATTAAGATTATTATAGTAGCAGTTACAAAGTATTTTTTATCTAGATTATTTTAATAACTCTACGAAGAATAGTCTTATGATTTCTAAACTAGATAAAGAAGAAGATAATCTATTAATTTTAATTTTATAAGAAAATAATTCTTTTAGACAGCAGAACTATTAAGCTTTTCTGTTATTTTATTTACATTTTTACTATATCTAAATAGAAAAAACAATCTAAAAATCTAGTTTCTAGGAATCTCCGTAGTATTGATATTAATAATAAAAATGAAAATTTATTAATAATAACAGTAGTAATAATAGATATAGTTATAATTTATATTAATTTATTATAAATTTATTTATATATAAATTAGTTTTAGTCAGATATACTAGGGCTGGTAATAATTGTATTAAACAATTTTTAAGTATAATAATAATAGTCATAATCTATACTAAATTACTTTTCAACTCTATTGAATACTTTATTTATTAACTTTATAATTAAGAATAGAGATAATAGAAATAGTATGTAACCTTATAAATTAACTTAAATTATACTATATTATCTTTATTTTTTAATATTTAATTCACAGCTAATAAAAGTATAATCAATTTTAATGATAATAATAGTAGTAATAATTATATTATATATTAACTTCTTATGTTTATTCATCTTCTAATATTTAATTTACAGTTAATATGATTTAGTTTATCAATATTAATAAAAATTACTATTATAGTTTATATGAGCTTATACTATATTTATTTATTTTCTGTTATTTAATTTATAACTAATAGTAGCAGTAACTGTAGCAATAACAATGATCTTTTTAAATTAATTACATTAGTATTCAGTAAAAAAAAGGAAAGAAATATTTAAAAATTCATATATATTTTTGGCTAACCTGTTATCTATAAATTATAGTATAATATAATTAATTTATAGAAGGTAAAGCTGATTTTATTATAATGATGAAAAACGATTATTTTATCTAGTTAATATTAGTATAACTAGGCGGGTATTTATGCTTTAAAAATTATTAATCAATATAAAATTAATTATTTTTAAGGTTTGCAGTGTAAGTTAACTAGAGAATTTAGAAAAATACTTTATAAACTATATATTTATATAAAGAGAAGCTTTGTGAATAGAAATAAATAATAAATAAACTATAAAGTATTTAGCAGATATTAGAAAAAGAATTAATTCGGAAATATTTCCTATTCTAATATGATATATATAGTCAACATATTATTTATCTTCCATTATATAATCCTTAATTTATTACTTTTCTTAATAAGTATCCCTACTTATTCTTGCTGCTAAGTAAAGTAAGAACTAAAGACTTATACTATACTATATTTTTAAATTGATGGATAATCAAAAAATTACTTATGTTATAATATAATATTATAATACTATCATATATTCTTAAATTGATGAATGATTATAAAATTATTCAAATTATCGAAATGGTATTATAATTTAAAATAATTTATAAATCATATTCTAAATATTTATGATTATAGGTATTATTTTTATTATTAATATATTCTTAAATCTGGGGAATGAGAAAACTTTATATAAACTGATAATAGATATTTTATTACATTAATTATAATATTCAATAAAATTTATATTTTGTTAAGTAATTCCTAGTTAAATTCTTATTTTTATAATTTTGAAAATATTTTTAAAACTAGTATTCTACAAAATATTTTTTTAAATATTCACTTATTCATAATTCCTGTCATCTTGTATTATGACATAACGGGTTATTATTAATTATATTTAAAAATCTTTATTTAAAGTATCTAAGGTTTTTATAAGTAAACCGGGCTTTTTACTTATCCTAAGAACGATATTTTATTGGTATAATTTATATCTAAGATTTCTCTATATAATTTATAAATAAAAAGGATATGAAGATATATCTATATATATAAATAAAACAAGACATAAATTTATAAATTTATAAATATTTTTATTTTTATTTCAAAACTAAATTATTTTATATTAGGAAGTAATATTTTATAAAAGGGTTTATCCATTATTATTAAATATATTAAAGAGATATATTTTCAAAATACTCTTTAAATATATATTATATAATATTTATTTACATAGAAGAAACATAGCCCAGAAAATAATGTATAAATTAACATAATAGTATTTAATATCCATAAACTCATTATATCTATAACTATTTAAATAATTTATACTTTGTATTTATTTATAAATATTCTTCTGTTTTTTTGATTCATTTTTTATTTTCTATTTTTATCTAATCCATATTTATTGATAACGGCTAATATTGCTACCTGTCACCGCCTTTAGACATAATATTAAGTAACTAATATTCTATCTACTTGTTTCTTTAATCTTCCTTAAATCTTTTTTACTTTATTAATTTATTAAATTTTATAATTTGTTTATTTATTCTTATATATATTTATACTATTAATAGATTATTATTTTAATATTAGTAATATATTTATTATTAATTCTGGAATTACTAGAATTTATATTTAATAAAATATATAAATACTCTTATATTAGAGTAATTATATATAACTAAAAACTAGTTTTTTTATTCTGCTTTTTTTATTTTTATAACAGTTAATTAAAAAAGATTAAATTAAATTATTAAATTATTATATTTTATAAAATGTCTAATTTATTATTTATTAAAAATCTAGATAAGAATATAATATAGAAAATGATTTATATAATTAAAATAAATACTTCTCTAATATTAGAAATTAAATTTTTATATTTAATAAATCAACGTATTTATAAGTTATTTTTAAATAAAGTAGTTTATAAATTTTATAAATTAGTAAATAAATATATAAAAAAAGTTACTTATTTTACTTAATTAAATATATAAGAGTTTTTTAATATACTATAGAAAAAAAATCTACTAGATTATTATTTATAATTAAACTTATAATTATTTTATAAATATATTTATATATATCTAATATTATGTTTTTATTTACTGATTTTTTAAAATTATATAAGAAAATAACTAGAAACCTCTAGAAAATATAAGTTATTATTTAACTTATAAATAATATAATCTTTTTCTATATTTTTAATTATACTTTTAAAATCATCTAGATAAAAGTTCTATAGTCTTATAATTAAATTAGAAAATAAATCAAGAAATAAAGAAAAATATGTAATTTATTTATATAAAAATAAAGAAATACTAGAATAAATATCTGAGCCAGTACCAGAACCTAGAAAAATACTGGAATAAATACTTAAACTAATACTAGAGTAGCTTAACCTGACTATTATACTTTAACCTTAACCTAACCATAATCTAGTAGTTAGATTAAGATATAAAAAATAATTTAACTATATAGTTAAAATTAGATTAAGATATAATTATTATTTTAATTATTTATATTTACTAGTTAAGAAGATAAGGTATAATAGATAAATTATTAAATATAGATTAATTAATAATATATATATCTTTTTTATATAGATAATATATAAAGTATAATATATTTTTAATTATAGTATAATTATATTTTTTATAAAATTTATCTATTTTTTTTACTTTATTTATTTTATTTATTTTATTTACTTTATTTATTTTATTTATTTTATTTATTTTATTTATTTTATTT
>NW_020291982.1:0-43669 GCF_003184865.1 Aspergillus homomorphus CBS 101889 | reverse complement strand
CCCCATCCTCTACAACAGGTCGGTTTGAATCTCAAACCGCCTATCTTTAATCATGGATGGGGATCTCAGTCTCTCCCAGTCCTTGGGAGGTCTACGCATTGCCAACCCCGATGATGCTTCGTTACATTCGTCGGAAGATGCATCAACACCCGCCGCGGGCGCTGCTTCTGTAGCAGATTCCGACCTGGTACGCGATTCCACAACCTCCGAACGACCAGAAACTGCCTCCTCTACCCATCTCCCTCGACCGCCGGCACCTCCCTCGAGCTCCGAAGTCCAAGAAGCCCTCGCCTCCGTACAGGTCGAGTCCTCTACCCGGACGTTCGAGAGTCGGAGCTCAATTTACAGCCCATTCTCAGAACCTCCTCAACAACAACAACCCTCACAACCCTCACAACCAAACTCCCAATACTCTCCTTATGTGTCCCAGCAGCAACCCAACCCGGGCCCCCAGTCCTCCTCCCGTCCGCTCTCCTCGTTCTACGCGAACGGATCCACATCCACCCTGGCAGCTCGAGAAGGCTCCTATCGGATCCGTACCGATTCCGCCGCGTCTTCCGCCTCGGAAAGTCTTGCCCGAGCAGAATCTCGTGGAGGCTCCGCGGCCTATCAGGCAGGAGTTCCCGTACGCGATAGCAATCACAATGACCGGTTATATCGTACGGCACAATTGCCCCCTGGGAATGGGCCAATGGTGATGCGTCAGTCCTCACGAGCTCACAGGGGCGGTGGCCCATCGACCGGCTCCCCGTATACCATGGAGAACGGCCCCAGCTCGAGCAGTGAAGACTGGCAAGATCGCGGTGCAGCCGTGGCAGTCCGGCAGGAAATCGACGCTAATGGCAAACCGGTCGCGCGTTATATCAAAAAGGGGGTTCGCGATTTTTCGTTCGCTCATACGCTCGGAGAGGGCTCTTACAGTACCGTCGTACTAGGCACAGACCGCCAGACGCTCAAGGAATATGCGATCAAGATCTTGGACAAACGGCACATCATCAAGGAAAAGAAGGTCAAATATGTCAACATCGAGAAGGACACCCTCAATCGACTTACAGAACACCCTGGCATTGTCCGGCTGTACTATACATTCCAGGACGAACGGTCATTATACTTCGTCTTGGACCTTTGCAAGGGAGGCGAGTTGCTTGGAGTACTCAAGCGCATGACAACCTTTGACGAAGAATGCACGAGGTTTTATGGTGCCCAGATCCTCGACACAATCGACTATATGCATAAACGCGGCGTCATTCACCGAGACTTGAAACCGGAAAATGTCCTGCTCGACGGCCAAATGCACATCAAAATCACCGACTTTGGAACGGCTAAGATCCTCAAGAGTCAACGGAAGCCACAACCCAACTCCAGCGGAATGCCTCCGCTCGATGCGGCCGATATGTCCGAGGATGAACGCGCCAGCTCATTTGTGGGCACGGCTGAATATGTTAGCCCCGAGCTATTGACCGATAAGAATGCTTGTAAGGCCAGTGATTTGTGGGCCTTTGGCTGTATTATCTTCCAGCTATTAGCTGGTCGGCCTCCGTTCAAGGCTGGGAACGAATATCAAACTTTCCAGAAGATCGTCGCGCTTGATTATGAGTTCCCTGCCGGTTTCCCTGCGGTCGCTCGCGATTTAGTCGAGCGCCTGTTGGTCTTGGATCCGGCGCGTCGGTTGCCTATCGAACACATCAAGAACCATGAGTTCTTCCAGGGAATCACCTGGGGTCCGGATCTGTGGAAGCGAAAGGCACCCCGACTCAAGGCGTACGTTCCGCCCCCACGCGAGCCCATCAAGCTTAACAACGGCGGCAACGGCGACGGCTACCCCGCAAGTATCAACGCAGCATCTGTGAGCAATAACGCTAGTCAAAGGGTCGTTCCTCGACTGGTGACCGAGCTTCCCCCACCGAGTCAGCTAGACATTGAATGGTCGCCTGTGCTGACGAAGACAAACGAACGGATTCTCAAACTCGGTAATCTGGTCGTCTTGTCTTCGCCCGCAGCCCACAGCCCGGTATCCAAGAACGGAGGCGAATACGAAGCGCCCCGGAAGTTTTCGCGGTTCTTCGGCGGCAGCACAACTAAGAAGCGACAGCGTCTGGTCATGGTAACTTCGTCCGGCCGGATCATCATGGCAGCAGCTGGCGGTGATGAGAAGAAGGCTAAGTTGGAGCTGTCCCTTCTCAATCCGGGCACGACATATCGGGCTTCAACAGACGCGAAGGGGGTTTCCTGTTGGGTAGTGGATACGGTATGTACAACTCTCCTTGAACCTAGACTATCCTTCTAACGGAAGATTCTAGCGCGATAAGCACTATGTTTTCGAAGATCCTAAACCATCATCCGGTAGTGTTGGAACGACCGTCATGTCCTCTCAGGAGTGGTTGGATACCCTGGATCGAGCCAAGGAGATGGCTCTGGCGCAACAAGGAAACGGTTCATATTCAGATGACGCCTTCCGTGACCTGTCCTCAGGACTGTCTAGCCATGCCAACACGCTGGACCGGAGCTCAGAACTTCAGCAAGAAAGTGCACCTACGGGACGGGCCACCCTGGTCAAGCATCAGCCGACCGACACCGACTCGGTCAAAGGGAAGAAGCGATTCAGCCGACGTCATTCGAAGAATGGCCTTGCGGCGGTCTTCTAGGCCCGACCTATTCTTCTACTGTTTCAAATTCTTCCCCGAATCTCTTCTCTTTTACCCTTTCCTCAATCCCCTAAAAATTGGGATGCTGTCCGCTGCGCAGGATCGCACACAAAACTCTCCTCTTGTCTTTGGAACATATCTTGTCTGTGTGTTTTGCTTGATATCCCCGAGTGTTTCCTGCGCCTGCGATTGGCCATCTTGTTTTTCCTTTGCTGCTACTAGCAGGTTTTGCTTTGGGCTATTGTTGATTATCGCAGGACACTCAGTCATACACTCTAGCCAGCGACTCGTCATTTCCTTTGTTAGCATCTCGTGTAAGAATCTCTCTTGTGATGTGTTTTCATTTGTGTGTCCTTTGCCTTGCATCTGTGCAACGATGAGCGTTTTGTTTCCATTTTTGTCCCCTGTTGAGATTGTTGCATTTAGATGGGAAGGAGTATGCATATATATCCCTCATCTGGCCGTTTTTCTACTTTCGATCGCATCAATCTATCTTGCGCGATAGCCTTTTCATTTCTGATATATATTCTTTGACCTGGTGAGATCCAGGATCTCGAGATCCATAGATCGTCGTGATGTCGGAGGGCGAGGAGCGTGCCATAGAGTACAGCATCCGCCCGGGGTTCATCTCAATCCATCTATCATTTCTTTCACGCAGGTTTGGCGCCGCGCCAGGACCCAGCGTCATTACTGCATGGCGCATGGGGCTTTCTTCTGCATGTTACTCCGTCCACCGCCTGTTCCTGTCCCGGGAATCTTCTTCATGTTCAGGACGAACCTAATAATAGTGTTCAAGTGCAAATACAATGAAACTGTATTCGGTGTATAAGTGCTCGCTCGTTGATGATATTTCATGGTACGTAGGCACTAGATTTCTAAACCTCTGGAATATATATCTTACTTCCGTCTTATACCGACAGACCCGCCCATGGATGATAGAAATTTGTACTCCATTCAGATGATATATACAAAGAAGTATAACACTGGTGGTCTTGGACCACCAGCATGCAAATAAACCCACCCACCCACCCATCCATCCATCCACCAGGTATCCGCTATAACGTTAATTCATCAATCCCAAAACTCCCGCCTCGACTCCAAGGTCCGCTGATTCCTCCCTCCGCAGTCCAACGCCCCAGTAGTACTGTAATAAGTACTCAGCGAAGAAACTAAATAAACAACCAATCAATCCGCGAGGCATCCAGCTCTTGGATCCAATCGAAATCCCCGTCGTCGTCGTCGTCATCCTCATCCTCCTCGGCCTCATCAACATCATCATCATCATAAGAATCATTATCGTGGGCGTCATCAGTATATACATCGTGAATCCCAAGGTCCGCGCGAGATGGAAGAAGTGCACAGCCACTTGACTCTTTGTTCCCCTGCTGGTGGTGGTGGTGCTGCTGCTGCTGCCGTTGCTGCCGCCTCAGCCTCCGCTCCGCAACCCTCTGATCACGCTTCCGCCACATCAAACTCAACACCCAAGCCGCATTGCGAACATTCACGCTCGTGAGATCATAGTACAGGACACGGAGTTTCTCAAGCAGGAACGGGCGGAGGGCGGGGTCTGCGCATTCGGCGCCGGCGATGAAGGTGGGCCAAATCAGGCATTTGAAGTGCGGGTCTGAGATCGGGATGAGGGCGATCTGGTGGATGAGTAGGTTGGCGATGGTGGCGTGGTTGGATGGGAGGCCGAAGTTCGTTTTCGGGGATCTTGGAGAGGAGGAGGAGGAGGTTGAGGGAGCGCTGTGACGCGGCCGGGATAGCGCGCGGCTGGCGTAGAGGTAGACGGCCGCTTGGTAGATTGTTGCTAGTGCCGTGCGCATTGAGAGGTCGGGGAGGTGGAGGAAGGTTTGCATTGATTGGGCCCAGGCGGTTGGGTCGAAGGCTTGGATGTGTGCGAGGAGTGCTTCTGGGTTTTGTAAGGGGTTGGTGTCGGCGGAGAGGTGTGGGGAGGTGAAGATCATTCTTGGGAGGTTGCGGCTTGGGGATGATGGTGATGGTGATGGTGAGGACTCTGGCGAGTGGTCGTGCGTGTCGTGCTCCATGTATAGGCTGGCGTGGATCAGGAAGATCACTTCCAAGAGGTAGCCTGGGCAGCCGACCCATGAGGTCTTCTCGAGCCGCTCCAGCACCGCGGGCCCCATGTTCGAGGTGTAGAATGGTCGCGTCAGGGAGCCTGGTCGCGCGAGCGTGGAGCCCATCAGTTGGATCCTGGGGTCAACGTCAGTAATGCGAACAATAACCGAGGAGTATAAAACGTACATGAGAATGCCGTCCATGGCAAAGTCGTCTAGCCAGGAGACGAGCCCTTGCGGTTTTGCGCGGTTGTCGTCGTGTCCTTGTTCGCGGCCGTTCAGCAGTCTCTTGGCCCCTTCTAGGTGGTATTTCCACGCCCCGTCGCCGGACTCGATTGCATCCATCAGCGCAAATAGCATGGTCGCCGCTAGGGTTCGGTTGTCATGACGCATGACGGGATCCTGGATGTCTTGCGAGAGCTGCTGCAACGCCCGCTGTTTGAATCCGAGAAAATGCTCGTAAACTCTCGACGCGGGTCGGCGCGACAGGGACCCGACCACGGCTTCCTCTAGGTCCTCGGTCGATAGCAATGCTCCCGTGGCTGCGCCCTCCGCGTTCCAAGGTCCGGGGGAGAAGTCCTCGTTAGCTAGAATGGCGTAGTGTAAAGCACCCGTGGCGGAAAGGACATGGGCGAGGAGAGAGGAGCCACCGACTAAAGGGATTAAGTCGCGGTACGGGTTCTGGCCGTGAGGATAGAGAGTCAGGCAGCCAGTGGCGTACTCATTGACTTGATTATGGTCAGTATCAGACTGGCACCGGACGGATGCTCATCACGTACAATGGACAATGTATTGTCTCGACAGACCATCTAGATCCTTGAACAACGGATCCACTAGGCCCCAGGGCGCGGGGATGTAGTCGAGAGGGCGAAACGCGCTCTGTAAAGCCAGGCTATGGTCGTGAGCTTCGATATTGATTACCGGTAGATCGTTGATTTCGTGCGACAGATCAGACCGGCTGATGTCTGGCGGAAGTGCGGGGCCGATCGGGCAAGGCGAGTCCGTTGAAGAAGGAGACGAGGAGTTGGAGTCGGCCTCGCGTCTGCGATTGGAAGTGGTCTTCACGACATCATCGTAGCTGCGACCCATCATTTTACCCCGGCTGGCAACGCCTCCTTTGACCCAGACGAGGGGCTTCTGGTAGCCCAAACATTCCTTCCCCGCATCACGACACTTGCGGCAAGTGGGTAGGCCATTGTCGCACACGATACGGCGGCGACGACAGGTATAGCAGCCCTTGGTCATGGTTTTCCTCCAGGCGTGTGAGGCGGTGCGCAGGGGAAGTTCGTCACTGTTCTGGCGTTAACAGATCCGTCGTTAAACCGGACTACTCGAAGTGGGGATCTCAGCACGAGGCTCGACATCATTGGAATGAGCTTTCAACCGAGGAAGATAGAAGTCGGGAGCATTGCTTCGCGGGGTGATCGAGAATCAGATGATGGAGGAGGAGTGGTGGAAGCAAAGGAATGAATGACACAAGGAGATGATTCATTGAGGGGGGAAATCGAAGATAAGACAAGGCCGAGCGGCGAGATTCGTGTAGAACCTCAGGCATGCCACGTCGCTGATTGGTGGGAAGACGAGCTAGTCGGATGGGGTTAGCGTGTCACGCGGACAGGGCGGCAGAGGCGCAAACAAAACAAACAAAACAAACCACATGTTGCCTGTCGAGGGCAAAAGAACAATAGAAGGAGAGACTGGGAGAAACCGCCGGATCTCGAGGGGATAGCATCTTATTCCACGTCTAGGGGTGCGATGCTGGTCTTCCATTCGAATCGAGGATTATTGCAACTGGAGCAAGGAACTAACCTGCTTAGTACTTCCCAGCAAGACCAAGCCATGCAGGCACACTCACCCGTGATCCGGCTCTGAATGGCCCAGCCAATCAACCGGTCAACACCATCCATTTCCCTGCCTCCCCCTCGAGTAACGCTTGACTTTGGCTTCATTTTCAGGGGTCTCTCGTTTTTGCCCGGTTGGTGAGCCTTGGCGACCGGCACTCACAGGTACTCGGTCTGTCTGACTGTGAGTCTGTCAGTCTTATACTCTGTCTGCTTGCAATGTGTCTGGTCCCGTCAGCCATCCTTGTGCTCTCAACCAGTTCTGATCTGCTCATTCCACCTGCAGCAGCGGCTACACCGTCTGCGCTTTGGCTGCATCCCTTGTCGCATGAAGTGGACTGGCTGTGATTCTTCTGTCAGGGTGGTTTCTCTTCTTCGCCGATCACTTGCTATTCATCTCCTCGATTGTACCCCAATTCTAGTCCTTCTTTATCTCCCAGATTAATCCCCGAAGTGGTCCGTGTCGTTATCGCGGGGGATCAACAGCGGAAAACCCGCCGCCACTCGCAGACACTCGCAGCCACATCCATTTGTCGGTCAGGTCGGTGATTGTCGCGCGTCGCTCAGCATTCCTCTCGCAGCTGGGAAACTTTCCCTGGCGGCGCGCGTCTCGCTGGGTTTTGGATGACAGCCCACACTCACAAACGCCGCTCGAGTTGGGGTCTGCTGGGTCATTGCGCGTTTCGCTCGGACGATGTTTACCCGGTCTTCCAAAGCCACCACCACGGTTACCTCCATCGACATGGTCTCGCAAGCTCAAGTTCTCGATCGTTCCATCCCGGCGCAGAGTACGCTCTCCTCCGCGTCACGGCATTCGCACTCCAGCCGACGACATCGCTCGAGTCGCTCTCACCATGGCGGGCTAACTCATCAGCCCCAAAACGAATTTCCCATCTTTACTCACACCGGTGATGTCGAAATCGTGATTCGCGCCGGGGGCCAGGAGCAACGCTACCTACTCCATCGATTGATTTTGACGCAATGCTCTGGGTTTTTCGAGGCTAGCACTCGGGATGGGTGGTCACCACAAGCACCGTCGAGGCCGTCGAACCCGGACCCCGGTCTTCTGTCGAGAATCAGCGACAATTCTTCATTGTCTAATGGCTCGACCCTGGCTCAGTCAGAGAGCGGAGGGTCGTCATGGTCTTTGGAGAAGAGGCGTTGGAAATACGAGCTTGACTGGGAGAATAAGGCCGAGGATGAGGATCCTATCCTGGTTCAAAAGGTTTGTTTGCAGCACTCCCCCTACATTTTGCCTCGTCTAACATGTATTCAAGCCGCCTAGCTATTCTAGCGCATTCGGGTGTGAACCTGGACAATATCCCCCCTCGGTGACAAAGCCTTCCAACACACAGACGGGATTTGTTCGTTCCATGGCCAACCTGGCAGGGATGCAGTCGGCGGTGGTTCTTCCGCACAGGAACAGTACGTCGAACCCGCCAGTGGATCCCACCATTCGTGACTACGACAATCTGTTCCGCATGTTCTACAATTACCCGCCGATGATTAACAGCGTCAATATCGCGACTGCCTACTCAGAATGCCGGGCTCTGCTCGCCCTGGCGGACATGTACGATGCACTCCCTGTCACTGGCCCACGGGTGGACCATCACCTCCTGGGATTCGGGTCGCGGCTATTCAAACAGATCGCCAAGTATCCCCCCAGCTACCTCAAATTGGGCTACATGGCACGAAGCCGGGTCATCTTTTCCGAGGCACTGATCCACGTAGTTGGACAATGGCCGGCCGCTGTGCCGCACCTGCGCAACGGCAGCTACTCGCCGTTGCCGAATGCGGTCCTCGATATCATCGAGGATAAGGTCGAGGATCTCGAGGACCTGAAAGCGCGCGTCGACTCCAAGCTCCTCCGTCTAACCCTGACCACCTCGCGCGGCGAGCGCGTCAGCCCGACGAACGCCTACCTTGACTGGCTGGCCGTCTCCTTGTTCCGGCAATGGTTCGTCGACAGCACCACTCCGCCTCCGCCCCCCATCCTCAAGAACACATCGACACATCCCAGTCACCATCACCACGGCCACGGCCACAGTCACCACCGATCCACCTCCAATCTTCCTTCATCTTCCTCCCGTGGCCAACCCTCCGTCGCGCCCCCGTTTTCCACCGCACGCATCTACCGCTTGATCGGCTCCTCCTCCAGCCAGGCCTATCTCGCCCACGACGACCTCAAACGCTTCCTCAAAGTCCACCCCACGCCTTCCGCCGAGGCCCTGTACAACCGCGACGTCATGAAACGATTCGAGCGCAAAATGGACGAAATCAAACGGCTGGCCCGCGAAATCGTCAAGCCGTTGATGCGGAACTTCCTCGAGTTAGACCTAAAAGACAACGGCAGCGGCAGCGGCAGTAGTAGTGAGGGTAGCTTACCATATCTGACCTGCACCAAGGTCGAAGACGAGGATATTCCATGGGAGTGATCAGGCCTGCCCCCTGACAAACCACGTGCAACATACCAAAAGACCAAGAATTACTACGCTACGACAACCACAACATACTTCTTCAACACATTTTTCTTAGCTCCCATCCTTCCATCGCACAACAAGCCACCTTTGCTATTTCCCTTCGATACCCGGTACTTGAAAATAGTTTTCTTCGTCTTGATTATGGTTTATGGTCTATGGTTTCTACGAGATATACGGATACGAGGTCTATGTTTGTATGCTTTTTATGGTTTTGTCTCTTTCTTTCTATTCGAGGTTTCTAGTCTACTGCTTCACTTTATGATTGATGTCCCTACACACCTCCATCTAGTCAATGTGTGATGATGTTATGAATCGAATACGTTTGTTGCTGCTATACTATGGGGAATAGTTGATTGACTGGTTTGCTGGATATGTTTATGAGACTATACCAGACGTACCATAGCAGTGTTCCACCAGCTCAACCAATCCAGACAAAGAAGGGAACATGTCAATGCCGGGCGGTCGTAGATTCTGGATCAACTCAAATTCCGCACGTCCACGTTCGTTCTCAGTAGATTCAACAACACATACAATGCGCTAAAAGAGGAAGAAGAAAGTAAAGTCAAGAGAATTATTTCCGGACATATTCTATCGTACACTGGCAATAATCTACAGACACTCCACTACACTACACACGCACCCATAATTTATACTCATGTTTCATGTCCCAGTAGCAAAAGCACAGGATATACCTTACTTTCCTTACCTGGTCCACAACCCACTCACTCCCACCAACCCCAACTCAACATACCCGGGGGAGAACCCCCGGACCCCCCTTCCTTTCAGCCTCCTGGCATACTCGCTTCGACTTAAGTATAACCAGTCGACGGGATGAAAATTACTTCTCCTGCGCACCAATAACCTCAATCCCGCCCATCCAAGGCCTCAACACCTCAGGAACAACCACCACCTGCCTCGCGGGGTCCCAACCATGTTCCAGCAGCGCAGCCAGCACACGCGGAACGGCCATAGCAGTACCGTTGACCGTGTGCGGGTAGCGCGTTTTCTTGCCGTCCTTGCCGGAGGCAGCAGCAGCGCCGCCGCCACGCACGCGGGTCGCGAGCCGGCGGCTTTGGTAGTCTGTGCAGATCGAGGCGGAGGTTACTTCGCCCCAGGCGGATTCCAGTCCTGCTACTGCTGCAGTAGCGGCGGGGGCGTCGGCGGCAGTGGGGGCAGCGCGCACGCGCGACGGGAACAGGACTTCGATGTCGCGCTTGCGGCTGGCGCTGGCGCCTAGGTCTGTGGTGGGCATTTCCAGGATGCGAGCTGGGAGGCCCAGGGACCGGAAGATTTCGGTTTGGATGGTTAGGAGCTCGGCGAAGAGGTCATCGGAGGAGGGTGAGCCGTCGGCGAGCGAGTCCGCCCAGGCGAACATCTCCACTTTGGTGAATTCGTGGACGCGGTACAGGCCCTTCGTGTCCACGCCCCGGGACCCCGCTTCCGCGCGGTAGCATCGGCTCGGTCCTACGAGTTTGAGCGGCAGCTCGCTCGCTTCGAAGGTCCGGCTCGCGTGCATCGCGGCCAGTGGGATCTCGGCCGTGCCGGCTAGTGCGCGCTGCGGTTTGGCCCCGCTGCTGCTGCGGTCCTTCTCTGCCTGCTCCAGGGTGAAGATCTGTTGTTCGTTGTGTTGGTCGCGGGGTTGGAAGCCGCAGGCATCGGCGATGTGTGAGTAGACGATCGATGGCGGCGAGACGGGTTTCCAGCCGTGGCGGCGCGCGACCGTCAGTGCGTATTGGATCAGGGCTTGCTCGAGGAGTGCGCCTTCGTTGGTGAGGAAGTACCACCCCCAGCCGGTGGTCGTGGCTGAGCTGGTGAAGTCCAAGAGGCCCAGCGTCGTGCCGATGTGGACATGGGAGCGCGTGGGATCCGGCCTGGTGGCCCAGTCCGGCAGCGGGGAGGATGGGTCGAAGTTGAGGTAGGAGATTAGGGTTGGCGAATCGCCGACCGGGGTCGATTCTGAGGACAGGTTGGGCAGCGACAGCGCCAGCCGCTGCATCTCGTCTTCGCACTCCTGCTGGCGCGTGGTCATCCCGTGGAAGGCTTGTCGCAGCCGGGCGGCGTCCGCGCGCAATCGGGACATGCTTGTCTCGGCGGCGGTGGCCCCATCGCCTTGGTTGTTGTTGTTCTTCGCTTCCGCGGCGACCACTTGCGCGATGGCTTGCTCCAGTTTCTTGATCTCGGCCCGCGGCGTTCGCAGGTTCACGGTGATCTCGCCGATTTCTTCATACAGTTGCTGGATGGTGAAGGGGTGTTGTGCATGCGTGGGGTAGTTGCGGTCGCGACAGTTCTGGGCGTATAGCTCGGGGTTCAGGCGGATGTGCTTCAGGTCCAGCGTGGGTTTGGGCGCGGTCGGCGGTCGCACATCTTGCGAATGACGGGCGGAGGAGGAGAAAGTTCGCCGACTAAGGGGCCTGCATTTCAGGCAGATGTAGGGAGGTTTTGGAGGAGCCATTGAAAGGCTGGGTGGGTGAGATGAAGTTGAGGAAGAGGAAGAGGAAGTTCGGGGAGTTAAAGATGGAAGATTGGAAGATCGGCGGAGAAGAATTGACGGGCCGCACCACTTTTCCCAATCGGGCAGTATACTATCTTATCGGCAGATTCATAGTTTATCGACTTTCGAATGGCTTCGATTTGGACTTGAATATTCGAAAAAGGGAGAATCCCAATGCTCCAATCGACAAGCTCATATATAACCAGCTTGAGTACGGGGATAGCCATTCGACAGCGGCTGAGCATCGAAGATTGACCATGACATACTATGCACACTAACAACTAATGCTGTCTCGAACAATACAGTAACCAAGTCAACCGATCCAATGCAGACTCTTTTCATATCCCACTCCTCCCCTTTTACAAACACCTACCTCCTGATGACAACCTCCACCTAATACCCCAATTTATGCTTCCTCACCCGCGCCCCAGCGCCCGCGACAACCAAAACAGCCCCAACCAGCACCCCCGCCAGCGGAATCCCCAGCACATTAACATTGAACGCCGTGCGCGTGGCCGCAGCCACCGTCGCCAGCTCCAGCACCAGCAGCAGATATCCGGACTGCCGATGGTACTTATACAGACTCTTGCCGCGGTTGACACTACCCAGAACCGTGACGGGGAGGAAATACTGCACCACGCCGACGGTGGCCTGCAGGATGATCACGATGTAGGTTATCAGGCCCAGCACGCCGTGCGGGGAGGTGAATCGCGCGTGGTCGCCCTTGTTGATCTCGATGATGAGGAAGGCTGCCAGGAAGCCCAGGATGCTGAGGGCCTGGATCGTGTAGTGGGCGATGGTGCCGCGGCGTTTCTGGGCCGCGGTCGCGGTGGGTTGGAGGATGAGGGTTGCTTGGACTTGGAGGAGGAGGGCGGCGGAGTTGAGGAGCTGGGGGTTGGTTAGGATTTTATGGATATTGGTGAGAGTGGGGAGATGGGGAACTTACTGGATGGGCGGAGAAGAAGATGAGAGGGTGCGAGAAGATGCCGGTCCAGACGAGGATGGCGATCTGTTTGAAGGAGATTGTTAGATTGGCGACCGGATGGATGACTTCATCGTGGTGGGCCTACCAGCCAGATGCCTACTTGCGCGGCGAGGGCAGTACCTAGAGAAGATCTAGCTTAGTAGATGTATTGTCTGTGAGAATGATGGAATACACACCCTTGAAGAGATTGCGATACAACGCATCGGTGTCGTCGGACTGGGCCTGGTTGCCGGGAGTGGACAACAAAGGCGAGTCTTCGCGGGAATCGATGCTGTCCGGATGAAGCTCGGGGACGCCTGTTGCGGAGGCCATGATAGATGAAAGGAAGACAAAATGCAACTGCTGATTACAAGATCTGGGGAATATAGGAAAGATAGGAAATATGAAATCGAATCCAGAGGAAAGTGGCCAATGGCCTACAGTTTATATGTCAGACAAGCGAACAATGACGAATGTGGAGAGCGAAATGATGAATTGCTGCGGGGAAATCGCTGTTTTCTTTGATTGAGAGATAAGCTATTGAGATAAGGAAGGAAAGTAAGGTTCAGTCAGTACCACAACAACAACAGTACAAACCGCAACCATCTTCTAGGTGAATTCAGCCTACTGTGACACTGACACAGAGCTGTCATCGTCAAACTCAATGAGATCCTTCAGAGGTGTGGGCTGAGCGGCCCCCCACTCCAAGACCTCCTTGGGAGGACTTCCACTCACCCCGGGCGTGAAATCCCCGTGGTGATAGTCACACTTCTCATAAGACGAAATGCAGCGGCTCAGTTGCGGAGACCTGGTCCGCGGCGATCTCGGCGCTGCATGCTTTCTAAAGTGCTCACTCCAAGTGCGCTCAAGAGGCACAACTTGGTAGGGGGAATTCGTGGCCTTGCCCTTGGTAGAGTCCTTCGTCCCAGTGGACTTCTGAGAGGCTGCCTTCTGAGGGCGATTCACCTTCTGGGGGCGAGGTGGCACGGGCGGGCTCTTCTTTCTTGGCACGGCGTGCTTCTTAAAATGCTCTGCCCAAGTGGCCTCTAGAGGGACCACTTGGTCGACGGGCGTCTCGATACTCTGCAGAAAAGCCCCGGGGCTCGGTGTCGGAGACCGGGCCGGCGAAGCATGAGATGACTTCGTGCTGAGGCACTCCTTCTCGTCGAAGTGAACATGAGCTCTTCCCGTAGACATGGTGAAGTCGGATCTCGAGTTTTAGTGCCGGTGTCACGAGTTGAGAGTATATCAAGAAGATGTATAGATGGGATGTTAATCAGAATCACAATCAGTCTCGTCGAGACTTGAGAGCTGCTTATATAGCTGCGAG
This sequence comes from Aspergillus homomorphus CBS 101889, assembly GCF_003184865.1. Classification (NCBI taxonomy): domain Eukaryota; kingdom Fungi; phylum Ascomycota; class Eurotiomycetes; order Eurotiales; family Aspergillaceae; genus Aspergillus; species Aspergillus homomorphus. The sequence continues at coordinate 29,840 of NW_020291982.1, read as the reverse complement.
TATCGAGAACACGAACATGGTTTGATGCTTGGGAAAACAACATTTACCGTCAATTTCATAGACTCTTTGTATAGGTTGCATCGAAGCGATAAAAGGCATTGCGTAGAGTTGCAGGGAGATTCTCTAACCAGCACCTTTGTGTTTTGCATGGTGAAAGATTCTCAAAAACTCGGGTGAGCGGATTCCTCCACTATGAAGCCTCCACCACATGAACACAAAGAATGAACCATCGTGCTGTTCTCTCCTCTCCTTTCGCATCAAAGAAACAACCGCGATATGGTGCTAATCTCCGTGGTCATCGCCACGGCACCTCGACCACAGAACTCTCCAACCCCGAACCCGGCTTGCCGAACACAACCTCCGCCCCAAGATTCCCCTCCTCCAACCGCATCACGATGTTGAACAACGTCGCCGTCCGGACAATTGATGGTTGGGTCGGATCCTCCTGCCAGCATATCGACTGCGGCCCGTCACACGTATCGGAGAAGATTCGTCCTCGAAGAACCGTACCAACGATATCGACATTGTCCTCCTCGAGGACCCCACTGTCTACAATCTCCTTCGCAAGCTCACGCACCCTGGCCAACCGAACCGGCGACCCGGAGAGCCACGGCGGCTCGATGACCTTCCGGTTAAGTAGGAAGTGGTTCGTGTGGGTAATCATCCCATATTCGTCTTCAGCGATATGATCGTCCCCTAGTGGCGAGAGCTCCAACCCAAGGGCGACAGTGCTGTCTGCGATGAGAATGTGTTGGCTGGAGGCGACGCCGCCCAGGGAAGATAGTTTCTGTATCGCAGCCTCAACGGAGACACTTTCCAGACACAGACGCAGGGCGATATGGATGGGCAGCTTGGAGCTGAGACAGGGATGGGCGCGGATTGCGTTGAGACAGGTGCCGACGCCGGCGCTGTTGAAGCCGATCTTGCCGACGAGACCGGCCTGTTGGCAGTCAGTATGAGTGTAGTCGAAAGATCAAGGATAAGAACAATGCAAGCAAAACGCTACCTCAGTGACCATGTAAATGACGGGTTTGTCTGTTTGGACGATCTCCACTAAGGCAAGATTCTTCTGCACTTGGGTGGTGAAATCCCAGTTCTGCGCGAGGATGCGGCCTCGCCCCTGGCGATGGAGCGAGAGACTCGTACACCCGTCGGAGAACTTGCCAAATGAAATCTCACTGCGGCAGTTCAGGGCGACGATATCAAGGAGGGAGACACCGGCCCCGTCTGCGATGCCTTGCATTTCGGCCAGGAGGTCGGGGGTGGACTGCGCGAGTGTGGCGCGGAACTCCTCCGCCAGGTCGAGCACAGCGTCCCACGAGATCTTGGAGGTGTGTTGGAACATAGCTCCGTAGACGGCCAGCTGATTCTTGATCTGGGACTGGAGCTGTTCGCCATGTTGCAGGCCGATCTGAGACAGTCATGAGAAAATTGGAGATACTGAGAGAAGGGTGGGTGGACATACTTCTCGCGGAGTGCCGCTAAGCACTATCTTTGGGGGTTCTTCTATCTTTGCATGCATTTCGAGCTCGGGACTCTTAACATGAGAGAGAGAAAGAGAAGAGAAGGAGAAAGCCAGCCCGGGGTGAACAGCGGTGCTCTTATCAAGTACTCCGCACCCCTCACGCGGATCTGTTCTCGGTTCACAAATGCGGGGGAAGTCAGGATAGTCTCGTTATCAGATATCGGGGGTATACTTCGCGACATCTTCCACCATGTAATCCCACGATACCATCAATTTGCCTTCAATTCATTTCCCAATCCCGCCTTAAGACCAGCCACAACACGATGCCACTATTCCCAAAACAACTATCAGATACAGGAGCCAATCTCCCACCCAGCCCACCCCCTATCCACAACACCATCCACCCACTCACACAGACACTTAACCTCACCACCATCACTCACCCAAACACCACCTCACCGCACCTCACAAATCATCACACCAAGTACACTCACCCACCCATCTCTCACCTCACTCCCCATCATCCCACTGCCTAAGACAAAAACAAAATGGCCAACAAATCCCTCACCCCAGAAGAGCGAGCCACCTACAGCGCGCTCCTCGCCATCCTACAAACCCACACCGACGCCCACGGCATCTCGCACCGCCCCTACGGCCTCGACTGGATCAACTTCGAGCGCCTGATGTACCGTCTGCTGATCCTGCGCGGTGTCGCCCGCGCCGGTGACCGCATCCCCGCTGATCCCTGGGTGTTATTCCTGGATAACTATGCGCCGCGCGACGTGCGCCGCTCCCCTAGCGAGGAGGGCCGCGTCGAGGTCGCCTTCTTCCCTAGCTCGATTCTGTTATCTACGTCAGAGCAGATGGCTGGCTCGGCCGTGTATGTTCGCGACTCTGCCAGTGCCACTACCGATGGCTACCATCAGCAGGAGCAGCAGAGCGAGGTACCCAACGGCACTACCAACACCAACGGTAGCATCAACAGCGATAACAGCACTCGCCCCCGCTCCACACGCACCGACTCCAACAGCCACGTGCACTTCGACCACACGGCCGTGGAGCGTGACCCAAGCCAGAGACGCTCGCCGCAGATTCCGCGGTATTTTCAATGATGTATGTTCCTTCTCCTCTTCCTCTCTTCTTCGCTCAGCCTGGGGTGAGGGGCGTGATGCTGAGCTGATGCGGTTGTGTAGGCTTGAAGCAGGATGACAACGTATCGTTTCTGTTCGGGACCGATGGGTGGTTATCGGGTCGATGGATTAAGTGATTTACTAAGATGTGTGGTGCTTTCGCTTTGGGGTCTCATGGATTCGGGTTTGTGTATCGTCTTGTGTGTGCGTGCGTTTTGTTATTGAGTGGTGTTCAGGGTGTGTGCGTTCTGGTTAGGGATGTTATCGGTGTGCATGAGGAGTTCTGGTTTTTGGGAGTGGGTTGAGATGGTATGGGCTTGGTTGGGTTCATGGGTTTGGTGCTGGCGCTGGGGAGAGGATGAGGGTAAGCTTGAGTGTGCTGTATGACTAGAAAGAGTCTTTGCTTGGGGGTGGGGTGAAAGGTGTAGTTTGCTGGTTACTTACGCGGTATGTTCAATGATTTAGTCTTGTGTGTTTACTATCTCTCCTAGTGGGTAAGGGCGAGGATGCTTCAGGCTGAGTGAGGTCTATACTTTGTCAGTTTGGGTAGGTGTGTATATCCGCAAATGGAAAATATGCTCTTTCGGATGATCATGACACTACTCAAGTATAAGACTCAGTTCCAGCCGTATTATTGAATCGTATCTTTCATTACTGCATCTGTCGTGCTAAAGAAGTATATACTAGAAAAGACAACACGCCACTCACAAAAATCAGGCCCGTCTTCCAAAGATGCGGAAACGCTTCACCCCGCCGTCCGGCACGAGCGTAAGCTTGACATGGGTGAACGCCTGCGCGTCAACCCCAGCAGCCAGATCCTCGCCCTGGAAGACATGCTCGGTATCAGCCTGGCAGCGGCGATCGCGCTTAACAATCTCGACCCAACCGGGGTGGTCATGGGCGGGCACGGCGACCTGACCCTTCGCCTCCTCGCCCTGGACCAAACCATGCACCCGGATAGCGCGCGGGAAGTTCCCACGGAAGTCCTTGGTATCAACCACCACTCTGGCCACGGAGCCCGGCAGCCCCAGCTTGATGATAGCCCAGTCGACATGGCCTGGGGCGCGCGAGCGAGCCGTCTCCCACCCGTCGCCCATATCCTTTCCGCGACCCGGTAGCAGCAGATTCGAGCAGGGCGTGTAATGCTGATCAGACGCCGCGAGAGCCAACCCGCCCAACAGCGCCGACGACAACTCCTCCTCCACCCCTTGCGCCCCTGCAGCGGCAATCACCTCGCGGGCGGGCGGGATCGCATGCCCGTACAGCCTCAACCGCCCGAACCCGCCGTCGGGGTACATGAGTAGACGCACATGGGTGTAGGGCTGGGGGTTGGCGGGGTCGTAGTTGGGGAGCTTCCAGGCGCGGCGCTGCGACGGACCGCAGGGTTGCGGCGCCAGGATGGTGGTCCATCCGGGGTAGTTGGGGTCGGCGACCTCGTCGTCAGCGAGCGCAGGCGCGTACGTCGCCTGCACCTCGGCCTTCTCGCCGTAGTTGCCTACGAAGAACCCTGTGTCGATCTCGATGCCTTGGATCGCAGCCCGCGCCGTGCCCAGCTTGATCACCACCCAATCGTACGGCTCCGGGTTGTGCCGCCGCGTCTCCCACCCGTCGTACCAGGCACCCGTGTGGATGAACACGCCTGGCCGGTTGATCGGTGGTGTCGGCGTGAGCAGGTTCGATGCTGCGGCGAAGTATTCGTTTGAGCAGGTGAGGATGCGTGAGTTGAGCGCGGACGAGGCTAGATTGGTCGTGTGCGCGAAGGTCGTGTCGATTTCCGGACCGGGAATGTAGGGAAGTTCGGTGGCCATGGTGGAGGTTGGTCGGTTTCTTTGCTTGACTGTGTGAGAGAGAACTAGTGGGGATAGAAAAGAAGGGGGTGCGAGAGAGAAAGAGGATTCGGTGGGAGGAAATTGAAGAGAAGTTTCGAAAAACAATCCAGAGGACGATGATGTCTCTTATAGAATGAGGTCAGGAGGGGAAAACGCTTGCCGATAAGAAACGCGCCCCGCCGATTTTCCCGCATTACTCGATCTTATCGCTTCATCGCCTCCGCTCTTCCCCTCCATGTCTTGAGATCTTCCCTATCTTCGACTTCCTCTTTTCTGCATTCGACAGGGTCATTCTGTTGACTATACTGGTAGGTTAGCTTGCTGCCTCTCACAGCTTCTACTCAATGGCTCACCCATCTCGACAGCAAGATATGAACCCCCGTCTGTCACCATGTATACAAGCTGTCAAACCCACCCACCCAGCAGCAATCGGGCCCACCCACCTCTCCCTCTCCTTCTCCATCGCAACCGTTCGGAGGTCTCCGACGTTCGCACCCTTCCGAGGGGCAACAATTTCCAACTGTTCTCTTCTCCAGAGAGGGGAAGCACATTCACGAGAACTCTCCAACCTCCCTCGGAACAATTCTCGTTATGTGTGTGGCCAGGACTTGCGGTTATTCCAAACAAACAGCCTCTTCCTCGATCCTCACCGCAAAGCGCTGTCGCCCGGCCCCCTCCCCCCTCGTCCGCCATCTTCTCGGATAAACCCCCTCCCTCGATGCAAGAGGTGGTGGGAGATGTGAACGCATGTGTCGCATCGGTTATCGACCTAAGACCCGAGGAAGCTAAACTCTGGTGTGGAGGTGGGTGTCAAAACACACGACACTACACTAGCTGCTAACCTGGATTCTGGATTTGTGATTCGTGGCAGGGCTTCTAACCCAAGATGGTATGTCGCGTGTCCAATGTAGGACACTGGAGATGGAGGACGACCGTTGAAGGAGTTTGAGTGACTCTCCCTAATGAAGCAAAAGAAGATGGGAAGATGGGAACAAAAAAAGAGAAAGTGAACGTGACGGGGCTTGGACCCTACCACCATTTCTTTTTTGGGTATATCTCTTTTTCTTAACCTGATAAATAAGCCTGATCGATCTCAGTGGAGGTACTGTACTTGATCTACAAGTGGCGGAGGGAGGGTGGCTTTGCTTCTGGTTACAGTTGCAGTGCAATGCTGTGTTCTGCCGGAGAGGCGAGGTTACATGGGTGACGTCGCGGGGATTTCTCTTTTCTTTTTCATATTTTCTTTTTGCCTTCCCGGTGAGGTATGCGAAGGGGATCTTAGCTTGTCTACCTTGGGTTATGATCTGGTCACAAGTGTGTGGGTGCTTTGGGGCCTGAGGTCATTGCTTGTGCTTGCATGGCTTACGAGAGTCAGTGCACTTGGGAACTCTCATCAAGTATGACTGAGAGTGAGAGGTTGGAACAGAGATGATTAAAATTGATTCAACTCAAACGGACAGAATGAGAGGAGAGTTAAAAAGCCAGACAAACAGAAAAACAAAGCAGAAAAAAAGAAAAGCAGATGGGAGATTTGAAGACCACTTTTGGACAACAGCTCGCACTGCAAACGACCTGAACAACAGTGCGCTGTTCGAATCCACATCTAAACCAACGCCTGTGATGCTATCTTCCCTTCTCGACTCGCGATCCGATGCTATAGGTTCTTTTTACTGTTTCAGTTCAGCTGGTGCTCTGAGTGGCCACTTCCTCCAATCGTTTATATCGCCACTCGTATTGAGCCAGCTGCTTTCTTTCCGCGGGAGACAGACATTTGCCTTTGTCGGCCATCTCCTTTTCCACCTGCTTTAGCATCTCCCAGCGCTTGAGAATCCGCGCCTGAGCGTCCGAGATCGATGCTAGGTTGGAGTCCTTGGATGCCATGCGGGCTTCGATGGTAGAATGGTACGAGAGCTTGGCGTGAAAGAGAGCCATATCGGATTCGTCATACTTCAGCCCGCGTGCTTCGGGGAGAGCAGTCTGGTAAATGCCCTTGGGTGGCATGGCGGGTCGACTTGCGATTCAGAGGAGAGAGAGACACACAGAGAGAATGAGAGAGTATCACGAATGGTCAAGTGGTGAAAGAGGCCAAAGGGCAACAAGAAGCCAATGAAGTCAAGAGAGCTTTGTCAGATGAGGGGCTTCTTTGTCGAGTGTGTGGAAGTAACTTCTTGATTTTTCCCCGTCTATGAAGGGAGGGAGAGAGGATGAGAACCGAAGATTGTGCGAGAAGCTTTTTTTGTTTCTCCCACAGACAGAGAAAGGACAGAAAGTAGGGCGGCCGGAGTGGGCTCGAGAGCGATTCTTCACGCGGAGGTCAAGGAGTCCTTGGTCTTTATCTTAATCTGTTGCCTTCCCTCAGGAGCTAGGCCCTACCTTTTCCTCCAGTTGTCTCTTCCTGTGACAGGGACCACGGTGATACCAACGAGACCATCGATGCACCTGCTGCCAACAAGGACGAGGAAACGAGGCCAAAGACGACAAGACAGCAAGCCTTCTGTTTCTATAAATTTCTCAGCAGATGTGCTGTTCAGGATGCCACTCGTGCCCAGTCCCAGTCCCAGTCGTGTTGTTATCTCGTGATTGTTGCCAGAGGGCCAATCCCCGAATGGGATGAGGGTATCGTTCGTTCCCGATTGGGACCAGCTGTGAAACCGTTAGGATGACACCAGCGCAGCCTATAGTCGGTCTAGGGAGGGGTCGGGAGGCGCGGTTTCAATTGCCCTGCAGTGCCTCGGGCTTTCGTGAATCGTGCCTGAAAGGCAGCCTATCTCTCGTCCAGGGCGTCAAGTCGGTCGGTGAGGGGCAGAAACATCCCAGAACCAGCTTTTTTCTTACCAGGCTGGACTGGATCGACGACAGCAATGGGCTCAGGCCCTCTCTCTCTCCATTGCAGGTGCGGTTCTTGCATATGTAGTGGGCCGGCCGCCAAACCCTCTCGCCGTCGAGGGTACCGAGATTTGCCCGTCCCAACACGAGCATACCCGAGATGGCCATGCGATCTGTTTGTTACACCTTTTCCAGTCCCCGCCAAAAGGAAAGAAGGCGAGATGAGAAGGTGACGCCTGTCCCTGAGAGGAATGTCGTTCCATCTAGCCTAAGTGTCCGAAAGGAAAGGGCTATGCCACTCAGTGCCTTACCTGCCTCGTCATTTGGCGTGGATGATTTCCGGGGTAAGTGTGGTGTGGTGGTGGTCCTTCAGGGTTACAAAAACGAAAAAGAAAAGTGCTGGTCCATCGGCTAACTCGCAACGGGGGGCGCAGGGAGAGACCTGGTAGCGCCCCCTCATGTCCTAACGAGCAGCCTCCCTTCTTCACAGCTATAGGGGCGAACTTTGCCTCGTTGACTTTGGCCTTATAATCCCCGATTCGTGGCTCTTTCCGAAGTGATCTGCATGTAGCCGCTGGATGCGTTGTTGTGCAACCCTTTGGGGAGAGAAATGACGGGCAGAGCAGAGCAACTCGGCAACCCAGCTTGAAGATTAGGTAGGGGGCTCTATGATGTTTTCATTCTTGGTCCTACAGATCGAGAGGAAGGAGGGGTATCTCCGAGAGCGAATCTCTTGTCACTGTTTTCCTTTCCAAGAAATGTCGGTCGAGAGATTGCTGATCGAAATAAGGGCCCGCTGGGGTAGGGAGGAGGGCCATGAAGCCAAGCAACTGTCATATTGACTAGGGCCTCTGGAAAGGGTTAATGTTCTTTTGCTTCCCCTATTGTCCTGTAACCAGCGCTGCATGGTGCATGTCCTCTTCCGTTAGGTTTTGGAGAGGGGAGTGTTTTGATCATGCGGTCTCCAACCGGTCAACGGGCTCCTTGCAGATATGTAGTGATGCTATCCGCTTTTTAATGTTTTCTGGCAGGTTTCTGAGACAAGAAACAATAATGAACCCCGTCACGCCTCAACGGTCAAGAGAGATGGTATCCTTGACCTTTTCTCTCTTTGGTCTAGATCATGAGGCTAGGGCTAGGGGATCTGGTGATCAGCGCCGCCGTCCGTAGTCTGGTGGTATGAAAGGAGGGCCTGGTCGACGATCCGACCCGAGTGTTATCTCTTGCGTTGCGTAGTCGTTGTCTACAGTACAACCCAGATGAGATCATGACTGTCGTGTTACGGCCAAGCACAGGCTGTGTACTTGCATACTGTACTTGCGCGTTGAGCTCATTGAAAGGGGCGGCATGGGCACGCACAGAGGAAGTTCCGGTTGTTTCTGCTGGGTTCTGTTTGGGTGATCAAGAGCTTGATGAGGATGGCAAGATGATTGGGATAGTGATCTCTGATGAAGAAACCTGAAGCAGTCCTGACTACTGCTTTAGAGACTACGGTATGATATCTGGTATGTTCAAATACCACAGAGAAGTACAGTATAGGATATACCAACTGGACAAGGGCTTGTATTCTCCCTCGCTGCCGATGGATCCGAGCCAGATCTATATCTTTCTACTAGTTGTTCGACCACATCCCTGATACATCCAGGCTCGGTATGTATCAGATAAGGGAGATTAACGAATCCAGTCCACCCTTCCTCTGTCCATGTACCCCTAACTGTGGTAAAGAAGGAATAAATCCCTCGCCACCGCCGTCGTCACCAACCCCAACACACCTCCTCAACTCCAAGAACAAACCCAAGAACAACACTCGAATCCCAAAACTACAACCCGAAACCCCAAACCAAAGCTCAGCAAACCAATACCATCATAAACACACCGCAAAATAAAACAAAACAAAACAAGCCCAAAGCCACCCACCGTAACAAAAGCAGACCAACCCGCACCTAAGTACTGCGTATGTATATCAGAACCCGTGAACAGCGAGTGAGTGAGCAGGCGAATAACTAAGTAACACAAACCCCGTCGCCCTCTCCAACAAAACCCCAAAGACAAACAGCGACCCTACTACCCTCCCTCCAGACTCTAAAGCAAAACTCGCCACTCACTTTTACATGACTCGATTCGTACGACGTGGGTTTCGTCATTAGCCCTGCGCGCAGGTCTACGGATAGAAATAGCTAGACATCTTCTCGACACGGCGTGAGATCAGCATTCCATCCTCCCTCCTTGTATATATATAAACCCATTAATTCAATGTTATTGGATGGGGGTGGAGATAAGGAAGAATGCTATAGGGTGGATAAGCAGGACGCCTTACCGGAGGGTTTGATTGCTACCAGCCAGACCAGACAATCATATAAACACGATAGATAGTCCTCGTACTCGGGTCGAGTTTCTTTCAGCTTGGCTGTTCAGGATGGATACTGGATGCTATATGGGTAGGGAAATAAGTAAGTAACTAAGTAAAGTGTTTCAGCTTCCGCTCCAGCGCCATCCCCAGCTCCGCGGATATCATATCATTGCTTACTTCGCTTCGCTTTGCTTCGTGTTTTTTGGGTTCGTGGCAATACGATGCGATGCGATGCGATGCGAGGGGGGTTAAGGGAGGGAGGGAGCTCGTATCCCCTCCCTCCTTTGCTCCTGCGTCTCTCCCGGATTACTTTGGTTCTATCGCTGATTAGTTTTGTTCTGGGGCCCGTTCATCTGATGATAGTTTTTTGCCGAGATTCCCATCGTATAGTACAGTATATCCGGGGGGGATATCCCGTGTTTCTCTGATTTATAGTATACACGAAAGCGGTTCGTTGAATCGGGTGGTCGTCTAGCTTACCCTGGCTTTGAGTCGGGTGAAGAAGAAGGGTTCGGTTATGCGGTGCGTACTATGCTTATGACAGCTTCTTTTCGGGGTTTCGGTGGTCTGGGTTGTGGTTTTGGAAATAAGAGGTTGAAACTCTTGTTGACTTGGGAGTTAAGTTATGGATAGTGGGCTGTGGGTATGAGTTTTATCGGATGTCTTGTTCCGGATTTGGGTCTGAGGTTAATGTTTGCCTGGTATATTTCGTATGTTTATTCAGTTGGTGCGGGATGGGGAAGTGTGTGTTTCTTTCTGTCACGATTTATTCATGGAACGGAACCCTCATTGAATAGTGTTTTGGTAAAGAGGAATGGTGTTGAGATTATAAATATATGTAGGTTCGGATATGATGACACGGAATGCTAAAACACCATACAACTCTCAGCGCCCCTAAACTATACTTTCACCAAAAATCTCCACATGATCATCGTTATAGCTTGCTAGCAACCTGACTAGGTAGGGTATATCACTATAGAATTCAATAATCTACTTCATCGAAAGGGATGAGAAACACTCCATCAACCACAAACACGGACGCCGAGTGCAGGAAAGAAAAAAAAATCAACATGCTCGATCGGTTTTGGGCAAATACAATTCCAGAATGTAAAAGGTCGTGCTCATGAAGCTGGTATCGGTAATCGATTACCGGGAAAAAAGCCGCGCGTAATTTGGAGCAGTGGAAAGAGCTCAATAGGAGGAGGGAAGAAAGACGTAGGGAGAATCTCTCAATACAAATCCCGTAAAAGAACAGACTGACGCCATGAACGGAGGTCCGTAGGTCCAAAGAACAACACAACAAGCATGAACCCCCCGCCCCATGAATGCTGAAAGGTATCATTTCAAATTGACATGCCGAATGCAGATAAAAATGCCATGGAGAAACGAGGCCGCAACCGTAAGACTGGGACGCAGAAAGCAATATCAAGCAAGACTCGAGAAATCATCCGGGGCGCCGTTCCGTCCGATACTTCATTGCCGGTCCCAAACAAAACAAGAAAAAGAAATTATTAAATCTCGCCTCCACAAGGCGAATGAGTCGGGGTGGAATACGTAGCAGGTACATTATAACACTGGAGAGTCGACACGTGCTGGCCTTCACTCGGCGCGGAACTTCCCCGCATTCTCGGCCTTGAGACGGTCCCGCAGAAGAAGCAAAGGCCGGTTGGGATCAAGCAGTCCCATCATCATCTTTCCGAGTTCGTTGTGTTTGATCGGTTTGGTGACATAATCATTGAAGCCAGCGCGCGCAGCATCCTCGATTTGATCCGTCATTGCGTTGGCTGAAAGAGCCATGATCGGTATTTGTGGGTAGTGGTTCTTGGATTCCCAGGCGCGGATCTCACGACATGTCTCATAGCCGTTCTTGATGGGCATTTGGATATCACACTGCGGGGATGATTAGCAAAACTGGAACTACCAAGGCAGCTCTGGGTCGGCTCTTTCACTTACGATGATAAGAGAGTAGTATCCCGGTTCCTTAGAAAATACCATCTCAGTGCACTCTTGACCATTGGTGGCTGTCTCTGCCATCACCTTGATTTTGTCGAGGTATTTCAACATCACCTGAAAGAAATCAGCATACCGAATAGCGGACAACATCGGGACATACGGCCACACTTACCATACGGTTTGTATCATCATCTTCAACGAGTAACACTCTGTATCCCTTGTTCCCGATGACCTCTTTCACCATCTTCGACATGGTCTTGAAGTTGTTGTTGATCTCCCGAGCCATATCCTGGTTCCTGTCCTTGCTCAAGTCGCGCCTATTGTCGGGATCAAATATGGATGAGAAGGCAGACGGCTTCACTGGCTTCGGTACGGTGTATATACGTCTCCCGCTGGACGCCAACTCCAGAATCCTGGAATTGATTTGTCGCTTCTGGTACAGATCAGAGATGATGACCAGACTGGGTGCGGTCTCGAGATCGCACTCTGACACGTAGTGCATCATATCCAAAACGTCATCCACGTTGGGCAAATTAAGGACCAGATGAGTAAGCTTGGTGACATCGCTGACCGAGTCCCTCCAATCTTCCACATCAGATGTAGAGGTTATGGAGAAAGGAACTTCGAGGGGAACCACCTGCTCGATATGTTGCTTGATAGCCTGGCGAGTGTTGTCCAGAGGACAGAGGATCAGAATCCAATAGCTGCTGGGTAGAGGCTGCGCGTCCGATCCAGTGTACTCCGTAGGCTTGGTTGAAGCGAAAGATTCTTGCGAAGGCGAGGAGGAGGATGGTGCCGTTGGCTGCGTGATATCACCGCTTGGGAGGGCAGACTTGGTGTGGTCAAGCTTGGCCAACGGATCCACCGTGTAGAGGTCTGGAGTCGGAAGTGCAGAAGAGATAGAAGACTTTTCCGAGAAATTGATCGAAGGGAAGCGTACATGGGGTTCGTAGCCTGTTTGGGGTTGTGCCAATGAGTTCTCGAGAGCCGAAGAGAAATCCGCCGCGTCAGGTCCTCGGCTATCCATGGAGTCCTTTCTGAACAGCAGCTTCTGCAGTGGATTCGGCTTGAAATGCTCCAGGAATACATCAGAAGTGCTGGAGGATTGCCGGACAAGTCGGGGCTCATCAGGGGTCGGCGGCGGTGGTGGAGCGTCCACTCTGACATAGAACGAGAACTTGGCACCTTGCCCTTCCTTACTGGTGGGCGTCAACTTGCCACCATGCATCTCGACAAGCTGCTTTGAAAGGAATAGTCCCAGACCACTACCGGCATGCTGTTGCGAGCCGTTCTGTCCAAGTTGACTGAACCGCTGCATCAGTCGTTCTGCATCCCGGACGCTGAAGCCTTTGCCGGTATCGACGACATCAAAGTTCAACAACAATTCCGTGGACTTGGGAGGAGCTGGGCTACCATCATAGATAGAGCAGCATATATGGATCTCACCCTGAGCAGTAAACTTGACTGCGTTACCGACAAGGTTGATGAGAACTTGGCGAATACGGAACCTGTCTCCGATGACCATCGGCGGAACGTTTGAATCCATCAAATAGTTGATCTCAAGGCCCTTGTCGATTGCTCTAGACGAGACGGTGTCAATGACATCCTCGATCACAGATCGTACATGGAACCATGAGTTAACCATTGTCATCTTGCCAGCTTCCACCCGGGAGACATCCAGAATATTATCAACCAGCTCTCGCAGGTTGGTTGAGCTGTTTTGGATAGTGTCAAGCATGCGCCGCTGGTCAGTATCCAGCTGGGTGTCTAGAATGAAAGGAATGGTGCCTAGTATTCCATTGAGCGGAGTCCGGATCTCGTGAGACATGTTACTGAAGAACTTGGTCTTCGACTCCATTTGGTTATTGAGTTGCTGCATGGCTTTGTTGAGTTCGCGTTCGAGGTTCTTGCGGTCATTGATATCCGTGCATGTGCCGTACCAGGACGCCTCTCCGCTGCCAAAGCTGCTGGTCTCCACGCAAACCAGACGAACCAGATGCCATCTGAAATCTCCACCTCTCGAGCGAAGCCTGATTTCCGTAGAGTAGAAGACACGTCCGTTCTCGTCCCTCTGCACAGAGGCGACCCCACGCCTCACCAGTTCTTCCAATGCAGGCGTGACACCCTGGCCAAATTGATTGTCTTGTGAGACTGCCTTGCGTACGGCCTCCGCTGCATTCTCCCCTGCTCCAGCGGCCGACTCAACCTTCTGAGGCTCGGCAAGATACAAAGACAGAAGGCCGCATTTCTCAAGGTCGTCGGTATGGACGTGCTTCGCAAACCCAAAGTTCAACGCTTCCTCGAGCTTTTGACCGGTGTAAAGATGCCATTGTTCATTGACGAAGATCAGGCCCCTGTATTCTGTGGCTTCGAAAACAATCTGGGGGATGGAGTTGGAGAAGGCTCGATATTTCGCGTCGGTGGCGAACTTTTCTCGCTCCTGGGCGGCCTTCAATTCGGCAATATGTTGCTCATGTATGTCGAGGAACGACCCAATCCAGTAAAGCACCTCACCGGTGGAAGACAGCAGAGGGTTGGCCCGGAAGATGAACCAGCGATAGGCCGACTCGTCATTGAATCGTTTGACTCGTACGCGTTCCGTAAATTGTGACCCAGTCCGCAGTGCATTCGCCCATTCCTGAGACAGGTGCTCTCTTTCGCTGCTATGAATATTCTGCCAGAGATCTCGAACCTTTTGTTCCTGAGGCTGACTCCGTCGGTAAGCATCGAACTTGGAGTTGGTCCATATTACCTCTCCGCTCTGCGGTTTGGCAAGAAAGAGGTGTAAGGGCACCGAGTTCAGCATAAGCTGAGCCACAGTATCGGAGAAGGGGCGCGGAAGCTCGCGTTGCAGTTGAGCGTAGAAGGAATTCGTGGAGGGATGGCGGGAAGCAGTCTGCGTTGGGGATACCACCTGTGGCCCCTTCGTATCCTGCGAGGGAGAGACAACCCCCGGACTTTGATCTTGCGGAGTGGCTTCTTCATCGGCAGACTTACTCACAAGCCTCCCTGGAGAAGTAGGGGTTGATGACGCCATGTTCTGTCTCATCTTGGCCAATCTGTTCCGATGCTGAGTGATGGCATCACGGAAGCCCTTCGACTGATGTACGTTGAAGTACCCATCGGGGTTATCAGTACCCGTCTTGGGCACCACCCCAGGAGATTCACACAAAGTGGTTCCCCCTGAGGCGATCAGACCGAGGTCGAAGCCGGGTGTCCCGAGATTGGATAGCGAAGGACTGAGCTTAGTCGAACTCGATCTTTCTTCTGGACTAGAGATACTAGCTCTAGCAGACAAAGATCCGTCATCCGCAATTGTGTAGCTCACATGGCCACTGAGACCCGCAACCAGCTCCAGCTCGCTGCTTTCATCTGAGAAGGTCCCGCCAAGACCCAGAAGATGGCCATAGCGTGGAGCCTCAAGCCGAGAAGTGATTTGACGCTCAAGCTGGCTGTACTGTTGAGCGAGGCCAAACGAAGTCGTAAGATGGGGCATAAGATATGACAGTGATCTTCTGAGATTCGTGGGATAGGGGATGACGGGAGATAATATCGAGATCACAGCGACGGGGAACCGGAGAGTGGACGGCGACGTATCCTTGGCGCGACCGACGTGCAGAAGAGGAATGTGGACCACCGACTTGGCGAAGTCAACGCCAATGGCTTCCAGTGGACCCAAATTGGAATAATCGTGAGGCGGGGGATGCTTTGCGAATGCACTCTCATCGACGGCGTGGCTGACGAAGAATGGATTCTGCTCCGCATGGGCGCGAGGTGCAGGGGATGGAGCTGGGGATTGAGACCACGGGGAAGGGGGCACCTGTTCATACTCGTCGAACAATTCCATGGACGGGGTCCCCCTGGACTTGAACAGACCAGGATTGGATACCCCTCTCGCGCGCGCTGGACGGGATGATTGATTGGCGTTTGCTGGTTGCGCTGTTGGGGTGGCCTGAGGTTTGTCTTCTGGGGTTTCGAGGGGCTCTCCTTGACCGGGATGGTTAACCACTCCCTCTGAATATTCTCGTGTTAGAACAACGGGATTGGTGCGTCCAAAGAGCTTTACCACCCCAGTTCTCTTGATAAGCGGATCGGACTCGACTTCTAGCGGTCGGGGTACGGGGAATACCGCCAGACGTTGAGGTGTCAGCCCGAACGTTGGCTCCGGTTCGTTGGTCGGAGTCTCGATGTCGCTCTGCGTTCCTTTGCTCTCCGTCTTAGGTGGACCGCCGACATGTTCCCCGCATTTAGATTCCGTGTCACGCCAGTCGGGCTGTTTCCGTTCCTTTCCAAAGCCAGCGAACGAGTGCCGTGACAATAAGGACGGTCGCTTTGGCGAATGGGAGGCTTTCGACCCATTCAAAACAGCTTCTGCCAGCAGCCCTTTCTTTTTTGCCGTCGCTTCCTTATTCCCCTTCGAGGCGGCGTCGTCGCTCGTACTCGCTTCACCCTGCAATTGTCCCGCATCGATAGGGAGGGCGTCTGGGTCAAAGACTGCTTTCTGGCCCCACGGAACATTCTCCAAATCTGTTGCGTCTCCTGGTACGGCCAGCGATGCTCTCTCCGCTCCGTAGTGTGTCTGCAGAATCTGGACGACGTTTGCCCACCACGCTTCCAACCCGGGATCTGCGTTCAACTGCAGGGTAAGTTCATACAGATTGGGGCTGGGGTAGGCTGGATCCTCGGGCACAGCCTTGTACTGAGGCGGTAAAAAAACACCTTGAGGATACGCCGCAGCAGAAAATTGTTCGTCCGCATTGTCGGACGGTCCCATCCGGGCCTTGACTTTGTCGGCAGGTAGGGTCAACTTGAATGCGTTGTGGTTGAGGGCGGAGTCCTGGGCTGCTCTGTTCGGAAAGTGCGACTCCATTCTTGGGAAGGGGTAGGACGGAGTTGGTCCGGGGAGGTTGTCGGGAGAGGTGTTGGAATCCATGGCTCTAATGGTGCCACCAGAACCAGTGGAGTCGGAGTATGAGGCAGAAGGCAATGCTCCCGTGGTTGATAGGGTTTTCGCGAACGACACATTGAGCGGCCGTTTCCTGGTGGACTCTGTGGTGCTCGAAGGTGCGGGATCGGGTTGCGATGCAGAAAGCTCTCGAGCGGCCGAGGTGGATTGGTTCTGGGATTGCTGCATCTGCTGATAGACCAGTAATTCTTCCATCTGCCTCCGGAGCTCCTTGAGGGTCTGCAAACTGCGCCCTTGATCCTCCTGGGTTCCTTTTCCCGCTTCAGGACTGTCCTTCTTCGGAGGTGACGGGATGTGGCATGCGGTCGCAGTCTGTTCGTGCGATATAGGAGAAGAGCGAGAGTTAGCATTGCGTGAACTGTTCCCCGGCGTCGCATGTCCATCAACTGCATAGTGAACATCATGAACAGAAACAGAATGGGCTGGCTGCAAGGAGGGTCGACAATGGGAATGGGGCGCGGCGACAGGCGAAGGGGCCTCGGCCGGCGATGGAAGCGGAGGTGTCTTCATGCTGTTAACTTCGCCCATCCTAAATCTCCCTCCACCGCCGGTCACAAATCAATTCTCCTGGGCGAATCCAACTCCACAGGAGCCAACTGAGGCACTCATCTCTCGGACAAAATGGTCCGCAAAATCAAGTGGGAGGAGGGAGGTCAGGATGATGAGGAGAATTGATGCACAGGACCAACGAAAACCAAACAAGTAACCGGAGAAGATAACTTAATTCGAAGGGTCGGGGAAAAGAAGAGAGACAAGAACGCTATTGGAGCGGGAGGGTGTATATAGCGCGCACACGGTGAAGAACCCGACGAGCGAAACGAAAAGGGGTGGTGTGGATTGGCTCGAAATACAAGGCAGTTGAAGGGGTTGGGGGAGGGGGGTTAAGGTGGAGGGGGGGCGCGCTTGAATTTGCGACCATGTAAAAAAAAAAACGTCCGCAATACTTTTCACCGGCGCGAGATATGGGGAGCGTAGGCGCGAGAGAAAGGAATATACAAGAAAAAAAAAATAGAGACACGAGGGGGGAAAGAGTGGGAAATGGTAAACGAACGATTTTTTTTTTTCGAAAATGGGCCGTTGGAAGAAAGGTGACTAAAGCGGTGTATATCGGAAGTGATTATGGGGGGTGGTGAGTGGGTGTGGGTTATGGTGGATGAATGGGACAAGATGAAAGGGGATAGGATGGGATGGGATGATTTGAGACTTCCAAAGGAAGTAAGTAATAGTAAGTAGGTAGTAGGTAGGTAATGGTGGTAGACAAGTAGGGGTAGTCTTCTGGTAAAAGGGGATTGGAAGAAAGGCTCAACTGAATCTGACCTTTCTTTCCTAGTGGAAGCCGTGAAGCAGCAGTAGCAGCAGGTTCGACTGCTATGGCTAAAGTGCTAGTACAATAAAATGATAATAATGAATGGACCCAGCAGCGGATCGTCGATTTGTGCTGGGAAAGTTCAAGATGTGGAAATGGTCCGTCTCCGGGTGGGGAGAGAGAATATTCCAAACTATGACGTAGGTAAGGCAAAGCTCTGCCTGGACTGGGCTGGATGAATGGGGGGGCGGCGGCGAGAGAGAGGGAGAGAGAGAGGGGGGGGGAGGGGAGGGGAGGGGAGGAGAAACAGAGAATAGTTAAGGGAAGAAGAGCGAAGGCAAGGGAAGATTAGAAAGCCTATTTCGGCACTAATCTCAATTGTCCCGCAGCAATTGAGTCCTTCAAAAGAAATAAAGACGGGTCTCTCTCTCTATTCCTGGCAAACAATCTGTTGAAGTTGTCGCAGAGAGCACTGGGTGGGAGAGAGGAACAAGAAGAGAAGAAACAATGCAAAATTGGAGTGAGATCGATCGGAAAGGAAGTAGAATAGTCCGCTGGACTACACCAAGAGAGAAAATGAGAGAGAAACACACTTACAAGGAAGTAACAAGAGAAAACCAAGTACTGGTGGTGGTCAATCAGTCAGTCAGTCAGTCAGTCAGTCAGTCAGTCAGTCTACTAACTTGCCCTGCCTAGTCCTAGTAGTAGCGGGCGCAGGGAATGGACATCGCTCGATTTTGCCTACTCGTAGGATGGATTCTCACTAAGCACTGGCTAGACTCTTAGTAATTCCGATAGTTAAGTTATAACTAGACATCAGTCAAACTAGACTATAAGCCCGGAGCAGCAGGAGCAGCAGCAGGAGCAACAGCAGCACGAGTCTTTAACATTAATAACCTTACCCCTCTGGATGATGCCACATTCATTTAGTCGCAGGAACGACAAATGCTGGATGACATTGACATAACTCAAAGTAGACTAGTGTAAGGGCAGCCCCCGCCGTCTTGGGTTTGCATCAAGTAAGCAAGCCCTCCCTCCGCCAATGCCGCCACCACCACATCATCATCATCACTGTTCTCTATAATAGACAGCGACCGACGGTCAATTCTGATCAATACTCCCCGGTAACCGCCCTTTGAGTACATCCGACCTCGCGCCGATAGAACCGAAGAATGGTTCCAACACTCGGGAACCATTCTTTCCATCCACATCGCATAAGGTGGGGCGGCAATGACAGTGGCTTCTCGCTCATGGCTGCATCATCGCTACAACAGCACTAGATATACTAAGTCGTACACTGCAGCAACTTGGTCACGAGCCATCACTTACTTGGCGCCGAAGGCGGTCAACCTCCACTGTTCCCCTCACGTGAGTCCCTCAGCTCTCTTCCGGATACTGGGTCCCGTCCACTCCGGAAGCAGAACAGATCAGGTGGAACAGAAAAGCCCCCCAAACTGCTTTTATCATACCCAGTACGCTCTTGTAATCAAGACATAGCTGCATGATCTCATAGCCTGGTCGCGCGCTATTCGCAGAGGCACTGTTGGGCATTTGGTGAGATCCTCAATAATGGTTCGTGAGGCACGCGATCGGCGCACTAACCACTAACCGACCAGGCGGCCGCTTCACTTCTAGAACCTCTACAAGTTATCGCCTGGTATCTGTTTGCCCTTGTTATTCACAAATAGCACTACTGGAGTTTACCCCGAACTTCGCTTGGCCACGCTCCCGGAAGTAGTGTCCTTGGGATCGCTCTACGGGGTCGAGCGACAAATTGTATCCCCTCGCGACGCCTGGTAAAGTTCTCAAGCATGAAGTGTCTTGCGATTTATCGATCCCGGCAGCTTTCAAGTTTGCGAACCTCCATAGATAATATGGTCATCTCAGGTAAGATGTAGTCCAAACTTGGTAATGAATGTGTGCAAAGGTCAAGGTGACAACCAAGAAGACCCAAGCGCAATCGGAAATGATAGTCGCAGAAGTTCGAACTAGTACGTGCAGAAGCCTGGATAGCTCAAGGATGAAAGCTGAAATTTGCGTAGAAGATTCAAGGTACGAAGCGATGACGGCATCCAATCGTCAATGCGCCGCGTGGGTTGGCAGCCTCCGAGGCGTTTCGTACCATGGGAATGAACCGGGCTAGCATACTTAATCTTCTACAGCTTCAGATGGGCAGATAGAGAGCGAGATGTGATACACCGCCTGCAACGGAAAGACTATCCACGTATCACCAGGGCCCCTTCTGCTGCATACCACCACCGGCTGCATCAGCACCTACGCGGTTGTGTAGTGTCAGTGCAGGGACCTGACGATCTTAAAATAAATGGTATGACGAAGCCAGGTCTGCATCCTGCTCTTGTGCTCATGTCGGTCGGTGATCGAACACGTGGGAGACATACTTCCAACTGGTACAATTACAATGGATCGGTAGTTCATGACATTGTGCCGGTGACATATCCGAATGTTAGTTCAAACTCAGATTAAGCCTGACTGACTTTCATTCAGGCCCCAGACCCTGTTCTTCGAATCAAAAGTCCGGGGTCGTACTCCTTATCATTCTGATAGTCAGGAGTCTTCTTCCCTTTAGGCGGGATAGCGCAGGATAAACGTTTCTGTATACTATGATGACTATCCTTTACCTTGGGGCCTGTGGTTGGAGCGGCCCATGGATACCATTTCCAGTCGCCAGGGGCTACCGAATGCACCTGTCCCATCCATCCGACAAGCAGGGTTGTGAAGAAGGACTAGAAGGCTAGACCAAGGAAAATGAAACAAAAGGGTAAAAGAGAGCGGGCGGAGGATTGACATTCTGTTTGGATGGCATGTTGTTGCAAGTACTCTGTAGCAAAGCCCGTTTTGACTGTCATCATGTTGTGTGAGACAAAACCAACGGCTGATCGATCGGCCACACCCACTAGGGATTTGCTTTGATTGGGCTTTGATTCCCTCGTGATGCCCGAACGGTAGCTGACTCATCCATAATAAGGAAAGAGCCCTCTCAATGAGGAAATCCGACAGCCTCAGGCCGCTCGACCCCATTGAACCAAAAGTTCCCTGCCTCGAAAGATTCATTGCGAAACTCTCCTCATCAAAAGTTGTTCGCTTCCACCCAACCAGGCCACAGCTCCCCCTCGACTTGGTGGTTGTATTCAGGTAAGCTACAACCAAACCTATTTCCTCAACTGAATCCAAAACAAAGGGAATTCAAACACCCATCCTCTCCTCCCCAAGTCCGCACAAGCGTGCGGTCTCCCAGCGTGGACCTTTACCTAATCTAATCACAGGGAGCGGCACAACTCCTCCCCTCCTCCCTCTTTCCTTCTCTCTCCACCGTCCTTGGCGATCATTTGTTGGAATCCGTTTTCGTTCGTATGAATGCTTCTTACTGCGCACTCCGACCACCCTTTTCCGAGTACGAGTGCGTTTCCACACGACCGTCAAGACATCTATGGCCGTCAATTGAGGGGTGCTATTCTGACACAATTGTTTATTGTTGGTTGCGATGGAGGATAGCCATATCTTGGGTGACGACTTGCCGCTCCCCCCGGCGCGGCTCTTCGAAAGATTGGCGCAGTTGCCTGGATACACCTGGGACCAGTCCACTGAGCCCTTTCATTCCACCTACAACCACTGGCATGTCTTTGGTCTTCGTCATGCCGTCGAATGTGATGTTTCTACCCCGGCCGCAACCTCGTCCGGCCCCTCCAGCCTGGCTCGCAATTCCCCGCGCACCGAGTCCCGACCCCCGTTCCGTCATAATTGGAGGAGCAGCTTGAGTGAGTCCAGCAGCGAAATATCGCTTTCTCGTATCGATCATGAGCCGATCTGGATCCCCGTCGTCGCCCGGGTTTCGTCCCACGTCGTTAGACTCGAGCGCGAATTCCATATGCTACGGTCGATTGTACAAACCTCGGACCCGGACTGCAACCACACCATACGGCCGATCGATCTGATCCGATTGCCGCCCGACCCCGGGGATTCAGGCACGCTGCTCGTGGCTCTGTTCGAGTCTCCCGGTCCGAACATGCTGCGAGAGATGGTCGCTTTTGGACCCGCTTGGTTCGCAGTTGGCGGCAGGACTGACAGCAACGAGCCCACTCCCGGGGAGCAGGTTTCTCTGGCGGTATTTCTGGACTTTGCGATAGGCGCATGTGATTGCTTGGAACTTCTACACTACGGCCTCAAAACCGTTCATGGCGAAATTCGGGGCGATGCCTTCCACTTCAATCGGGAGGCCCGCTCGGTCAAGCTGACCAACACTGGCAATGGAGCCCGGTCATTTGACAACATCCTGAGTGAAGGCTGGTCATCGCTCTCGAGGGAGTTAGGCGTCAAGAACAAGCTGCAGTTTATCGCACCAGAGCAGACGGGGCGAATGCCGACGGAACCCGATAGTCGGACTGATATTTATGCGCTAGGCGTGCTGTTCTGGACTATGCTGGTGGGCAAGCCGGCCTTTACCGGCAGCGACCCGGTGGAGGTTGTACAGAACGTTCTTGGAAAGAAGTTGGTCCCCGTTTCGGCGAAGAGAATGGATGTTCCGGATGCTGTATCGGCTGTCATTCAAAAGATGACGCAGAAGGCTGTGAACGAACGCTATCATACGATCTCCTCCGTCAAACGAGACTTAGCGCAGATCTCCCAGCTACTTGGCGATGGTGACAGCGAGGCCTTGAAGGACTTCCAGATCGCCCAGCGTGACGTCTCGTCCTTTTTCACCCTTCCGTCTCGCATGTTCGGCCGACGCGAAGAATACGACAAGATCATCAGTGTTGTGGAGAAGGTCCACAGGCGCCAGCAATGTGCATATGCGCGAGCTGGCGCGCAAGCTAGCAATGGAGTGGGTTCGAACTCGTCCGTCTCCGATGGTCGGGTCGATAGCTTCGAAATTGCATCTGGCTCTAGCGACTCAGGCTCATTCCATCTAACTTCCAAAGCAGCTTCTAACGGCGGCCCTCTGGGTCGGGTATCTACACATGAGTCCCTGCATAGCACCGAGTCTTCTCTTTCCACCCCAAAGCCAGGAAACGCTTCCGGCAAACTCAAGAGTCCGGTGGAATCACGCGCATCATGGGATATTGCAGACCGAGATAGTCACCCTTCCATGGGTGCAAGCACACAGAGTCATGGGGAGTCGATCACTTCCGTAAATCGAGCAAAACCTGGAAATAAAACACGTCGTGTCGGCAAATGTGAGATCATCACCATCAGCGGTGCGGCTGGCATTGGAAAGACCGACCTCTTAAACCGAGTTCAACCCACGATTCGTAAACTTGGATATATCGGCATAGCCCGTCTGGACCGGGCTAGGCGCGTTCCATTCGAACCATTCGCAAAGATCTTGGCTAGCCTTTTACGGCAAATATTCTCGGAACGTGATGTGACCACTGACTATCACAACAATGTCCGCACGGCATTACGACCCATGTGGCCGACCTTGCACCGGGTCCTTGAGCTTCCGGAACAGCTCATGTCATCGGGAAGCAAGGATAAGCAGATCTCACCCAGGCTCTCGGCAGCGCAGCACATCTTCAAAGATGTATCGACCAAAGGAGAACCATCCAAGCGCATGGCAATGCCGCGTCTTGACGATGGGCAAAGCTCGGTGGACTTCTTTCTGTCCAATGCAGCGCTGAAGAACATGCGACTGATGGAGACCTTCTTGGAAATTCTCAAGACACTATCGCAATACAGGGTGATTTGTGCATGCGTCGATGACTTGCACTATGCTGATGACGAAACCCTGGAACTGATCATGAACATCGTGAAGGCAAAGCTACCTTGTGTGCTGATTCTCACGAGCCGAAAGTCTGAACTCGAGTCAGACGCTATCAAATCACTTTTCGAAGCGGACAACCCCAATGTGACCCGAGTCCTGCTGAAGCCCCTCGGAGAAGAAGAGATCATGCAGGTCGTAGCGGCTACGATGCATCAAGCCCCCAACCCAACGTTAACGCCACTCGCCGCCGTGATCCAGGAGAAGAGCATGGGCAATCCGTTCTTTGTGCGAATGATGTTGGAGACTTGCTATAGCAAAAACTGCATCTGGTATTCGTGGAAAAACTCTACCTGGGAATTTGACTTGGACCGCATTTTCACCGAATTTGTGGCGCCTAGGTATGGCGAGGGCCTAGGGCTCGGTTTCATTGCTCGGCGCCTTCAGGAAATCCCGACAGCGGCAAGGTCCATAATGGTCTGGGGGGCGTTGCTGGGAAGCCCGTTTGCATTTTCGTTAGTACAGAAACTTCTCACAAGCGAGTTTCTATTTTCAAGCGATGACGACGAGGCTATCGATTTGACTTGCCCGCAAAACGCAAACCTGATTCGACAGTCCGAGGCCGACATTGTTGTTGGACTGCAGTACCTTGTCCAAGCAAACCTTATCATTCCCGGAAAGACGGACGATGAATTCAGGTATGTACTCTCATCAACTCTATCTTGTCTCCACTTGATCGTTCCATTAACTCGGGCCCGCATAAGGTTTGTAAATGATCGGTTCTCCCAAGCCGCATTGTCATTGACTGAGGGACGGAACGTTGAGAAGATGCATTTCATCATATCCCAGGCCATGATGAAATACTACCACGACGGACGCAGTAGATATGCACTGGCACGGCATGTGGCTCTTGCGTCGCGGATCATCAAGTCTCGTGTTATTGAGAGGCTGGAATATAGGAAGATTCTCTGGGATGCAGCCCAAACTGCGGCCCAGTCAGGCGCTCGACCAACTGCGCTCTGGTACTTCCGTCATTGTATTGCTTTCCTACAGGATGATCCTTGGAATGACAATAACACCGATGTTTACTATCATGAGACCCTGCGCCTGCATATCGCCACCGCCGAAATGTCATGGTCTCAAGGACACAACACCGAAGCCCTGGATCTCCTGGACAAAGTGTTCGAGCATGGAAAAAGTGCTGTCTGCAAGTCTAGGGCCTGGATTGTGAAGGCGAAGATCTACGCCCAGATGGGCAACCACCTCCGCTCAATGGACTCTCTTCTTACATGTCTAGATGAGCTGGGCGTTCATCTCCGGGATCCAACCACATATGAAAAATGCGATGCTGCCTACAAAACACTTGGCGAATATCTCGGCAAGATGGACTTGGACACCATGGTGCGGAAGCCTGTTAGCAAAGACATTAATATGATAACTATTGGCGCGGTGATGGCCGAGGCAATGTCCGTCACGTACTGGGATGATGGGTTGACATTTTACCGAATGGCCATTGAGATGATGAATCTCCATCTCTTCAAAGGTGGGTTTGTCCAGATCTCAATAGGCTGCTCGCATCTTGCTATGATTTCCTTCAGCCGCTTCCGCGATTTGGACCTTGCTGTCAAGCTCAGTGACCATGCACTCAGCCTTCTTGAGCGGTGCCCGGAGCCTTGGACGCAGAGTCGGGGCCTAATCGTTCATAACTTGTATGTTGCCCACTTACGGGTACCATTGTCCTCCACGCTTCCTGTTCTTGAAACCTCAGTGGAGACTTCGTTCTCAATGGGCGACCCCTACATCACGTTGATCAGTCTCTCATCGATGGCAATGACGAGGCTATTCCTGGGCCACGATATGGCTCAAGTCGAGGCTTTCTGCAATGAAAGCCCAGAGGATATACCTGATTGGGTGAATGATACCCGTGGGGGTGCTACTCTTCTCGCCGTGCGGTAGGAACCCTCAAACTGACTAATTTCACTACTTATAATAGGAGCAAACGCCAGGGCTGACTCTCATGAATCTATAGACAAGTAGCGCGTGCTCTGCAAGGCAAAACATCCTGTCGGTTCGCTCATGCTGCCATGTCTGACGAGCACCATCACACAAACGAATACATCGCTTTCCTGGAAAACAACGCCAGCAATGCGGATCGCCCGCGGGATATCTACTGGGGCTTGGCAATGATCCCACTGTTCGCATTTGGACATCATACCAGAGCTATAGAGGTTGGCATGCAAATGATGGATACTATGCCTAGGTTATGGTCTGCTCGTGTTTCTTATGTCGTTTATTTCTATCTTGCCCTTTCACTCCTGACGCTTCATAACGATTATCCGGCACGTGGGTATCTTGATGGGAGTCTGAAGACGGTTTTGCAGTATAAAGCAGAGGTCGATTTCGCCCGCAGTGCTTGTGATGCCAATTACGGCATGTGGTCCCTGATTCTGGAGGCCTTGATCTGCGAAGTCCGAAACGACCACACGTCTGCCATTCAAGCTTTTGAGGCGGCAATTGATCACTGCCAAATCCATGGGTGGCCAATGGAAGAGGCCCTTGCCCTTGAGCTGCACGGTGAATTCCTGATTCGTCGTGGTGCCAAGAGAGCGGCACGTTCTGTGATGCAGGATGCAATTGCCGCCTGGGCTGCGATCAGTGCCGTGGGCAAGGCAGCACAACTGACTGAAAAGCACGAGTGGCTTCTGAAAACTGCGACCTCTTCGAGAAATGTTGACGTCGGCTGTCAGACTGTTGACTCTCTCCTTGGAATCAACCGCAATGCGGGCCAGGAACATATGGGCGTGAACGCAAACATGGAAGAAGACGACCGAAAACAGCGCTGGTTAGAACAGAACGGCGTCACAACCGGGGAACGTTCATTGGATATCTCTGGTGTCGGTCTCGATATAATCGACCTTTCAAGTATACTCGAGTCGAGCCAGGTGATGTCGTCCGAGCTTCAGATTGACAAGCTTTTGACAAAGATGATCGAAATTGTCCTAGAATCATGCAACGGCTCGGACTCAGCTCTTATTGCGACGAACTTTGATAACAATTTTACCGTGGCCGCGACTGGTGACATGGAGAAGGGGCAAAAGTCATACGTCGACGGTCTTCCATTTTCGGAAATCGAGGACAAGATGGCGCACCAGATTTCCCACTATGTGATGCGCACGCGCGAGGAGGTTCTTGTCCACAACGTACTTGAAGATGAACGGTTCTCCAACGTCAGCGAAGCTTATCAGGCAAGATACCCACTCGGTAGGTCGGTGATTGCATTGCCAATCATGCAAGCAGAAAACCTTCTTGGTGTTATTCATATCGAGGGAAAGCCGAACTCTTTTACGCAGCGGAATGTGGTTGTGCTTCACTTGCTCTGCAATCAGATCGGCATATCATTGTCCAACGCCTTGCTCTTCCGCGAGGTTCGCAAGGTCAGTGCCACGAATGCTTCGATGGTTGAAGCGCAAAAGCGCGCGCTGGCCCAGGCGCGGGAGGCGGAGCAGAAGGCCAAGGTGGCAGAAGCCGAAGCGAAGCACAATGTGAAGTTAAAGGAAGATGCGGCCAAGGCCAAGTCCATCTTCCTTGCCAATATCTCCCATGATTTGCGCACCCCAATGAACGGTGTCATCGGTCTCTCAGAGCTTCTCAAGGGTACTCGATTGGATAAGGAGCAAGATGAATACGTAGAGTCGATTCGGGTGTGTGCCGACACTCTGCTGACCCTCATCAACGACATCCTTGACTTTTCGAAGCTGGAAGCTGGGAAGATGAAGATTTCCACCGTTCCGCTTAATATCCGGGAAACGATCTCGGAGGTTGTTCGCGCGCTTCGTTATACGCACCGCGACCGAGGCTTAGAAACGATCGAGGATTTGGACAAGGTTCCCCCAGAGCTTGTGGTCCTTGGTGATCCTGTTCGCCTGCATCAGATCTTCATGAATCTGCTAAGTAACAGCTACAAGTTTACACCTAAAGGATCTGTGACCGTGCGGGCCAGGGTATCACGCGAGGGCAAAGGGCGCATTCGTTTGGAATGCTCGGTGTCAGATACAGGAATCGGTATCTCCGAGGAGCAGAAGTCGCGACTCTTCCGGCCTTTCTCTCAGGCCGATAACTCGACAGCAAGATCCTACGGAGGCAGTGGTCTCGGTTTGAGCATCTGTAAGGCAATCATCGAAGACGTTCTAGGTGGTGCAATCTGGCTTGATTCCACCTCCGGCGTCGGTACCACGGTAACCTTCCATCTGTCATTCAACAAAGTAAAGGATGCTTCCAGCAAAGGTCTCCGCTCGAAGTTGCCCAGCCCGGACGGGGAAAAGGCCTCTCCGAAGCCCACGGCTCGTGATCTTAGTATGGTTCCCCGCGATCAGATCCGAGTGTGCATCGCGGAAGACAACCCGATCAATCAGAAGATCGCCGTTAAGTTTGTGACCGGACTCCACTTGCAATGCGAAGCCTACAGCGACGGACAGCAGGCGGTGGAAGCCCTTCGGGCACGCTCCCGTGAAGGAAACCCTTTCCACGTGGTCCTCATGGATGTACAGATGCCCACGCTGGACGGCTACAACGCGACGCGCGAGATCCGCAAAGACCCCGATCCGAACGTCAACGAGGCCCTGGTGATCGCGATGACGGCCAGTGCCATTGAGGGGGACCGGGAGAAGTGCCTCGACGCCGGCATGAACAATTACCTTCCCAAGCCAGTCCGCTCGACGATCCTGGCCGAGATGCTCGACCAATATCTCGCCCCGGTCCCCGCCTACACCCGGACTCGAATGACGAACCGCGATCGAGGGAGCATGAGTACCGACGCCGGCACGCCGCCGCTCAGCAACTCCCTATCGCCGCAGTCCGAAAGTCCGGTCATCGCACTCACGCCCGAGGAGGAAAAGCCACTTGCCGCCAGCAGCAGCAACAGCAGCAGCAGCAACAGCAACACGTGAACTGGAAGGAAATTCTGGAAATTGTTTTTAATGGATTTTGAAAGCTCTCTTCTTTGCCTTGCCTGCACCGCGCTTGTTTGTGT
Organism: Aspergillus homomorphus CBS 101889; assembly: GCF_003184865.1. Classification (NCBI taxonomy): domain Eukaryota; kingdom Fungi; phylum Ascomycota; class Eurotiomycetes; order Eurotiales; family Aspergillaceae; genus Aspergillus; species Aspergillus homomorphus. The sequence goes on along the minus strand of NW_020291982.1, from coordinate 1,270 downwards.
TTGAGATACCATGTCTGTATAAATTGGAGTTTTCCTTTTTCTTTCGTTTTGATTTCATCCTGCAATGTGTGTTCCCACGTTAATCTTCCCCTCATCTCCTTCAAACTGATAGGAATCTGTCCCTGGACATCGTGACAACACCCCGCACTCCAGGAGATATTCCAGCCATTATCACATAGTCCCAGCGAATCATTTAAGTTGTTATTGTTGCCCGATATCTCCCTCCCTCCCTCCCTTCCTTCTACTTGACCCGCAGAAAGGAAACAAGGCAGCAAGCAGAAGTATATAAAAAGCTCTCATTCTCTTTCTTCCCGTTACGCCATCCATCCCGCCCTTGTGCCATCCAGGCGCAGCGCATGCTTCTGATGCCCTTACCTCCGGGTTTTCACTCATGTTGGTTATTCACAGGTGTGTTGTGGTGATATACTACCTACCATCTCCCCACATACCTACTCACGCAATGACACACACAGACACACACACACACACACTTACTACATTACTTGATGATAAATGAAGGATATGACTTGATGATATAATCATACTTATTTACTTTATACGTGTAGTTTATTTCTATCGAGTGGGAAAGAGGTGTGTAGAAGACTCGTAGCTCGTGAGTAATCCAAGTGTTTGTTTGCACCTAGGTACTCGCTGTAGCGTAGCGCAGTGTGCTTGCTTGTCTCTTGTACTGCGCGGTGATTCTAGAGCACTGTGAAATAGAGATTCGGGTGGGAATGTTTATTGATTGGTTGCTACGGTTTTGAAATGGAATGTATGCAGCCGGTATTCTTGAATGAGTACCTGGCTTGCAGCAGTAGTTCCCTGGTGTTTGCGAATGAGTACCTGGCTTTTAGCACTGGTTCTCTGCTATTTAGACTCGAGTATGAGAGTGAACGAGGATATGGAATGAACAAGAGAGGACCGCACATCGATGCCCTGGATTACAGTACGGCTATACAGATGTGATTAAGCCATTGTTAGGCTTGAAACAACCCTACGACTTCAAGCGCTGGTAAGCATCCCGAGAGAGGGGGTATGCAAGATCGAGCGATAGGATTGATTGACATGATGAGTTACACGATACTCACTCGTTGCGCGCTTGACAGCCTAGCTACATACTTCGAAGAGGGATGTCGAGCTACGGTAACTATGAGATTCATTTACACTGACGCGTTCCGCCCCGTCTAAATCCCGAGACTAGAGATGAAGCCGGTCGTCGAGAGCTCCGCGACCGCGCATCGTGCTGTCTTTCCAGCTTGGTGGGTTGGGG
>NW_020291981.1:0-43824 GCF_003184865.1 Aspergillus homomorphus CBS 101889 | reverse complement strand
CCCTAATGTAAACCCTAATGTAAACCCTAATGTAAACCCTAATGTAAACCCTAATGTAAACCCTAACCCAAATCTAAAAAATAGAAAAAAAAGACTTAATAATATTTTCTAAAAATAAACTAAATAATTATAACTAATTTATAGTACTAAAAAGATTCTGTAAATAATAGATTAATAAAAAAAAATAAAAAAACTTTATAAAAATAATATTATTTAATTTAAAGATATATTTATATATAAATATAATTTATTATATTTTTTTTTAGCTTAATTTATCTGCTATATTTATTATTATTAATAAATATAATAAATAAAAAACTATATTTAAAGTTTAGAATTATTAAATTTTTTTTTTTTAAATAATTTAAATATTTAATTATTTAGAGTTATATTTAAGATTAAAATTTGAATAATCTCTTTTTCTACTATAAATCTAAAATCTAAATATATTATTTTATTAAGATATAAGTTATATCTTAATAAATATTTTATTATTTATATTTTAATTTCTAAAGATTTTATAATTTTAATATATTTAGCTTTTTCTAGAGATCTAAATATAAATATTAAATAAAAATAATAAATTTAAATAAAAAAAATACTTATATAAAAAAGATTTAAAAAAGATTTTTATAAAATCTATTATTAAAGATATAATATAGTATCTAATATTTAAATTAAATAATTATAAATAATATAATTACTAAAATAAACTAATTATATAATATAATATAAATAATTTTTAATTTAATATACAGATAATTAAGATTTTTTTTAATAAAAAATAAAAAAATAATAGGCTTATTAAGTTTATTTAAAAAGATTTAATAATAATTTAAAAATATTATACTAGTTTTTAATTATTATTTTAATAATAAAAGTATAATATTTTTTATATAATTTATTAGATCTCTAGTATACAGTTTAAATTAAACTATAATTATATATTTTTTTTTATATTTTTTATTATAAAAGTAATAATATTTTAAGAAATTAAATTATATTAATATTACTAGAATTTCCTTATTTTTTTTTATAAATAAAAAAAAATTATTATTATATTTTTTAATTATTTTTTTTTATTCTGGAAAGCTTATTTTTATATATTTTTAAATAATAATTAGAATAATTAAATTAATTCTTATTTAACTTAGATATATCTTAACTATACTAAAGTTAAAAAAAATATAATAAATAGATTTTAATACTAAGAATAATTAAAATAGTTAATTATCCTGTTTTTAGTTATACTATAGTTAAGTATAAAAATTTCTTTAACCTGATTATTAATCTACAGTCAGGTATAAAAGTTTTTATTAACCTGACCTGATCTAGCTGTTAGCCACTCTAATTAACTTAATATAAATTAATATTATCATTTTCTACTATTAATTATTATATTTATAAAAATAGTTAGTTTAATTATTAAATTAGTAATATTATACTACTATTTTATAACTAGAAACAGCTGCTATTAAGAAAAAACTAAATTATTATAATTAATTTATATAACTAAGTAATTACTATAATAGAATATCTATATCTTAATTATAAAATAGTTATAATATTAATAATTTAATAGAATCTATATTTTAAATACCCAGGCCTTGCTATATACTAGAAAGATAAGGATTAGTCTATATCTATACAATACCAGTACTTTGATTCTACACCTAGCTGACCTTTTTCCTTTACAATATGCCAGAAGGTCAAACTTGAAAATGAGATCGAAGATTAGTACTAGTACGGGCATATGAGTCAACAGGTTCAAAGTTGATTGATTTCAAAACATAAAATATTGTGTAAAGAAAAAAAAGAGAAACGCCGAAGTACTGAGTGATGATACCAAGTAGTAATGACAGACTAAATATTAAACATTCTTGTGAATCAGACATCAACATCCCGAAGAGAGCGCTTCGTCAACAGCGTCAGTTGCGAGAACAAAGTCGGATTCCCCAAGACATCCTCAACACTAAGGACATATCCTTGCCTCTCCATGTGAGCTGATATCAGACTAGCGCTTACCAAGTCACCACCAAGATCAAAAATTGTCTTGCCAGCTTTCACCTCAGGACTAAGGCGGCAATTGAAAGTGTCCCTCCACGCACTCTCAAGCGACGATTTCATTTCAGTCGGGCTAATGCTAGCAACCATTAACTGTTCATTTGTTGGGGTTGCACTGAGAGGCTTCTCTGAGGGCAGCGATGTGCTTGTCCGCAGATATCTGATCTGGTCGGGAGATAACAAAGGCTGGTCCATGACATTGCAGAAAACGATGATAGACTCCGTCAGTTTCGCAGCCAGCAGTTCAGCGTCACGCTCAGATACCACGCCATGTGCGAAGTCCAGCTCAATTCGGAACATGTTGTTATCAGGCTTAGAAGTGATATGAACGTCGGTCATGTCCACTTTGCCGTGAGACAGATCTAGCTCCTGCTCAACGTGCATACTGCGGTTATGAGCAATATATTCTCCATCGTCAAAGTCATGGTGATAAATGATGGATCCTGCATATGTCCACTTTGGCCATGTAGTACAGTCACGGACAATTTCGCGTGTGCCTATATTCTCGTGCTCCATGCTCGCAATCTGTTGCGTGTTTAATGCACTGAGAAGGTCGCCAACAGTCCATCCGTCGGTAAAGGATACTCGAGTAGGAATGATGTTCACGCAGGCTCCAAAGACATCTTGTGTCCCGGGCAGACCCCGACCGTGAGTGAGGTTACAGAAAACCACGTCGTCGTTGGCAAGGTGTTTTGCCAGAACGTACGCCCAAGCAGCCTTCAGTACAGTAGAAAACGTAAATCCAGTACCTTGAGCAATGCTCTTAGGAACATGTCTGGCGACACATGGTCCTTCGCCAAAGGTCAGGGCATATGAAGCATGGGGCTTGAGGTTCGTCATGCTAGAGCCCTTGAGGAGTCTTCGCCAGTAAAACTTAGCTTGCTCCCGGTTTGTACCAGCCACCGCATGCAGGTAGTTGGAGAAACTAGCCTTGGACTTTTCTTGGAAGCTAGTGTCCGAAGGAATGTGCAATGAGTCGTCACTTCCGTCATCGTACATTTCTTCAAATGCGTTCCACATCTTCATCAAGCTGATTCCGTCATGTTGAGCATGGGAAATGCGGACCACGAGACGGTATTCATTGTCGCGGATTTGATGCAAAATAGCAATCTTTGTTAGGAGCGAGCCATAACGGAGCTCATCGTCCCTGTCGCGTAATCGTAGCTCTTCTGTGCATTCCTCTAGGCTGGCATTCTCAATTCTCAAGACGGTTATATCCACAGGAAAGGCCTTCAGCACGACCTGCAAGAAGCTGTCTTTATGTGCGATGAAAAGGGTTCGCATGAGATCATATCTATTGACCAGCTCATTGCACACTGCTCGCATCTTGCGCATATTTGGCACGCCCTTGCTATCTAAAGTGTGATAGAGGAGCAAGTCGCGGGACGCAGAGTGAGTCATCGCGATGGAACGAGCTTGATGATCCGTGACAGGGAGGATGTCTTCAACATTACCCAAGTCAATACCCAGATCAAAGAGTCGAGAGAGTATCTGGTCTTTGTTGTGATGTTTGGACAGAAGCGAAGTGGGTTGAAATACCCGTGGCTCTTCCGACTGCGTCTTATCCACAGAACGAAGCAAAGCAGCCATTTCGCTGAACTTAGGATGCTTGAAAATATCTACAACAGAAAGCGATAGTCCGTGGTCACGGGCCGCGCCTACCAGCCTCATAGCACCGATGGAATCCCCACCAAGTTCGAAGAAGTTGTCTGCAGTGCTAATCTTTCGCGATCCTAATTTGAGAACTGAGATCCAGAGCTCCCGAAGTGCCACTTCCAAAGGAGTAGTGGGGGGTTGATATTGCTGTTGAGCTTGGTTGATTGAGGTAAGCTGCTCCAGGGTGAGGCTTGAGGCCATTTCACGTAGTCGGCGCCGATCAGTCTTCCCAGTAGCTGTTGTGGGAAAAACAGTAACAGGGATGTAGACCGAAGGAATCATATAAGATGGGATTTGTGTCGCGAGTTTCTCCCTAATTCCCTCGGTCGCCGCTTTCGTGCGGGCAAGAAGCTTTTCATCATTCAGGTTGATAGAATTCAGGTCGTCAAAGCTCACGAAGGCGACAAGTATGTTGTTGGAGCTAGCTTGGGGTGACACAACCTCGACCGCAACCTGAGCACTGTCATGACTCACCAGGTTTGCAGAAACGTGCGACTCGATGTCGCCTAATTCCACGCGTTGCCCGTTTATCTTGATTTGAGAGTCCCTTCGGCCCACAAATGACAAGCTACCATCGGTATTATAGGCGACTAGATCGCCCGTCCTGTACAGACGACCACGGCGGCCTGGAATTCCTGGACCAGCGCCTTTGACTAGGAATTCTGGGTTTTCAATAAATGCTGAGGCGGTTTTGACAGGGTCTCCGAGATAGCCAGCACCAACAAGCGGACCTTCGAGTAATAACTCACCAGGGATGCCAATAGGCATCAAATGTTGTGCAGTAGCAGGATCAACAATCCAAGTATTGAGTCCCACTCCTTTGCCGATGCTCACTTTGCCCTTGCTTAATTCCGCAGAATTGATCTCAGTGATTGTCGACGTCGGTGTGCATTCGGAAGGCCCGTACGGATTACGCACGCTTGTCAGGGCGGACCAGCGTTGGGCATATTCAAGCGAGAGCTTCTCGCCTCCCAGAACAATGGTATCCAATTTAGCCAACGTACTGGCAGGTAAGACGCTTGCGGCCGAGGGGGTCATATCAACGTGTGTACACCGTAAGCGGTCAATTGCGCCCGCTGGGTCATTGTTACGATCATCATCAGAAGGAATGCATAAGCAGGCCCCAATGGTCAAGGTGTGCAAGAAGTTGGACCAGCTGACATCGAACGCATAAGAGGCAAAGTCAAAGACCCTAGAGGATGGCTTGAAGCCGTGTTCGCTCTGCTGATGCTTGATGGCGCTGCTGTAGTTGGTATGAGTGATGATGACACCTTTTGGCGTGCCAGTGCTCCCTGATGTGAAGACAATGTAAATACTGTTTGCGGGATCGACTGCAGCCAGCGGTGTATTATCAGCCATCGCCCCCATGCTGGCTTTGTCTATAGCCAAGACGGTAGCCGTTGTGAGCCTGGCTGCTAGCTCAGCCTTCAATGTCGAAGAGATCACAAGTTTAGCATCCACCTGTGCAACAATAGACTGGAGCCGTTCTTCAGGCTGGCTCGTATCCATCGTAACAGAGGCTGCACCTGTTTTCATAACTGCTAGCATGGCAACTGGTGTCCATTTTGACTTTTCAAAACATATCGGGACGATGCTGCCACTTCCGATGCCCATCTTGCTGAGGCTATTGGCAAGGCGTGTTGCAAAGCTATCCAGCTCCGCATAGGTGAAATCGCCGTCCCATGAGCAAACAGCTGGCGCATCCGGCTGGCGGAATACCATCTTGGAGATCAGATCGTGAACGCAGATGTTGGCCATGTCAGGAACAGTGGAGTTCCAGCTCCAAATATCTTGCTCATCTTGGTGACCGATCAGAGCAGGTGGCTCATTGTGAAGAATAGCGGCAATGTTTGACTCCAGATGCTCCAGAATGCGTTTTGCCTGATTACTGGTGAGACAGCTGTGGGAGAATTCAAGGTCAATTTCGATGGAGCTGGTTCCTTGGTTGATACCCAATACGATGTCGTACTATAAAAACATTAGTCCAGATGTATACACTCTCATGCACCACAATCCACTGACTTCTGTTGGGTCCAAACCATCAATATTCTTGAATCGAAGTTTACCCTCCTCAGCTGATTGTTCATTATCGTCTCCTGACCTCTGAAAAGAGACAATAGAGTTGAAAAGCTGCTGATCGGACGCCAGTCCAAGCTCATGTTGAATGCTAGCAAGCGATATATGTTGGAAGCTCAAGTCCTGCATTAATTGATCCTGAAATTGTCGCACGAGTGCCACACCAGGCTGTCGCCCATCCAAATCGGCACGGCAGACCATGATGTTAGTGTAAGCGCCGACAGATTCGTCCATTCCGGCGATTGGGAGGTCTCGACCAGATGCCAGATAGCCAAAGCAGACAGATTGACTTTGTACGTAGGTCGAGAGTGTCAAAGCCCAGGCGCTCTTGAGGAGACTTGCTGGCGTGACCTGGTTTATGCTACAGAAGTCTTGAATCTGCGCAAACATCTTGTCTTCGACAAAAACTCCAATCTCCGAGCTACACTCGTGCTTCTCCCGAGACGGGCTCGATAGGGATGGAAAGCGGCAAGGTTCAAGGCCCTTGAGTTTTGTGTTCCAATACGAAATTATTTGGGACTGTGGCTTAGCCAGCAAGTGGCTAGCGAATTCGCGTGTTGTTTTGACAAGGTCTGTTGACGACAGCCTATCACCATAGGCGTCAATCAGATCCTTGATCAAAATGCTGGAAGAGGCACCATCAGTAATAGCATGGCTCATTTCTATCTGACAAAAGACTTTGTCATCCGGCGTTTGACAAAGAGCGAGGCGATGAGGAGGTTTGGCCTGTTGGTAATTGACTTTCGGAAGCGAGGAAAAGGCTTTCAGGGCTTCCTCTTCAGTTTTAGCCTCAACAACGACAACATCCCCGGAGCACTCTTTGAGAAGGGCCTGGTAAAAGGCGGTAGATCCGTCAAGGCCAGCGATGAAAACTGTCCTCAGGGCAGGCTGGCGAGAAATTACCTTTTGCCAAGCAACTTTGAGGGTGTCGAGACAGATAGGATGGTCATGAGACGACAACACCTCGTATTGTTGAAGTGTCTTGTATGATTCTGGCTGCTTTATCTGACTGAGGAGCATTCCATCGACAATCGGAGAGCACGAGAAAATCTCCTCAACAGTTGAATGGTTGATTGACTCGATCTCCGGAAGTAGTCGACTGGTAAGATCGTCAAGGCGCTGGTAGTCGAGACTGATAAACTTGAAGTCACACAGCGTATGCGTTGGGTTGGCCTCGAGAAGGACGAGGCAAATCTTTTCCAAAGAGGGTTGAATCTGGTCAATCCACTGGTTAATCAAGCTCTGATGAGCGATATTTTGATTGACGGAGAATTCAAAGCGCGCTTGCATTGCTTCAATGGCAACCTCGATGTTAAACAAAGACCCTGCAGATATTGAGCGACCTTGCTCACGTACATCGACAAGATCAATGTCTTCAAAAAGTGCTTGATGACTTTCTAGTTGTTGGAATTGGCCATGATAATTGAAAACAACTTCAGATACTGTGTTATGGCTTTCAAAAGCTCTTTGCCCGTCGGGGTTCAGATATCGGGAGGTGAAGTAAGCCCAGCCGTTCGCGGGAAGGCTGCGGCGGGCATCCTTGACGAGCCGCACCATGTCGGTCTCGCTGGTGGCATCATTTCTATAGATGTTGATGGGACTGAGTGTGGTAAACCATCCAACAGTGCTCGACAAGTCAATTTCGTCAGACCACGCTTCGCGACCATGACCTTCGTTGAATATGGTCAGGCTGTTGCGCTGGGGAAACGTCCGAAGGAATGCATCCCAAACAGCCGATAAAAGGATCTCTACTGGCTCTGTGTTCATGGCTTTGTTTGCCTCGCCCAGTAGTACAGCCGTAGTTTCTCGATCAATGGTGACCGATCGGAGCCTGTGGTCTGCCAAGCAGTTGGGCGTGTCGTGCGTATACTTCCAAAACTTGAGATTGTTATGGACGCCGTCAGTCGACAGCAAGTTGTGAGGCTCCAAAGTGGAAGATACAGCCCGCTCAGCTTGCAGCCTGCTCCACACTTGGAAGGGTAGAGCGGCCGTTAGGGAATGGCCGTTGAGAATAGTCTCCAGATCATCTAAGATAATCCGCCAGGAGACCAAATCGGTAACCAAATGATGGGCTATCATGACCAAATACTGCTGCTGGCCTAGTAAGCAAATATCAACCGAGAAGACAGGACCTTTCTCTATGTCAATCTGTCGGTGCCGCTCTTGAGCTAACGATGCAATCTCGCTCATGGACAGGTGCTGCGATAGGTTCAAATGAAGAGCTCGTTTGCTGTGACTGAGGATTATTTGCTTCCATTTGCCCCCATGATGCTGGAATCGCGAGCGTAACATCGCGTGCCGATTGACCAGAGAAAGAAAGGCTGATTCTAGATCATTGATTCCCACTGTGCGCCTGAGTCTCACATAGAATCCTTGGTTGTAGAATCTGTCATGCTTCTGCTGGCTCATAAATGGCGATTGGTCAAAGAACCACTGCTGGATGGGTGATAGTTCGAAAGGAACGTCAGTATGCTCTTCCTGGCTGACTCCGGTAATGGCTGTTGCGCCCGAAAATGCTGCGAAATCCGCGAGGGTTTTACTTTGAAGGAGTGTTGGGACTGAGATGGGAATTCCCGCAGTTCTGTAGTGGGATGCAAGCCTCATGGCGGCAATGGAATCTCCACCATTCGCAATAAAAGATTTGTCGAGATTGATCTTGTCGACGGGCATATTAAGGACAATACTGCATTTCTCGCTGAGAGCTCTTTCGCCTTCCGTGTCTGGTTTTCGGATAATGTCGCTACCGTTCGCATTGTTGATTTTAGAAAAGAGCGTTTCATCCATATTTTCCAGCCAGAATTTGAGTGCCTTATTGTCTTGCTTTCCCGATGCGGTCATAGGGAGGTTGTACAAGACCACCCACAGAGATGGAATCATGTACTGCGGCAAAGACTCGCGCAAGAGCGATTGAAGGGCCTCAATGTGCTCATTGATGAGTTGGTCATGTTCCGAAGATGCCAGCTCAATCTTGTTTTCGGCGAGGTCCTCGCTAACATCATAGTTCACATCTGTGAGGCTGATCATAGCTACCAGCTTGCTTGCACAGAGGCCAGTGCTAGGCAATAGGGTCGCCACTTGTCGGGTCGCTGGGTATAGAGCCATATGACTCTCAATCTCAGCAAGCTCTACTCTCTGGCCATTGATCTTGACTTGTGTATCTTTCCGACAAACAAAAGTGAGACTGCCATCTGAGTTGTATCGCACAATGTCACCCGTCTTGTACAGCGTGCCGCGTCGTCCAGGTTGCGCGACAACGTTGCCGCGGAGCAAAAATGGTGGGTCATGGATAAAAGCAGCATTCGTTTTCTTTGCATCACCAAGATAGCCAGCACCGACAAGCGGCCCCTCCAAGAACAGCTCGCCGACGCCTCCAATGGGAACGAGCGACTGCCCCGTCACAGGATCAACCACCCAAGTGTTGAGACCAGCAGGCTTACCAATGCTAGCACCAAGATCGTATCCACGCCTCATGCCCTCGGTAAATGTGGCAGTTGGAGTGCACTCGCTTGGTCCGTATGAGTTTTTGACTGTCACAAACTGGGACCACTTTGTTGCGTACTCCGCTAGGAGACGTTCGCCACCTAAAGTGAGGGTATCAAGCTGCTGAAGTGACTCTTTGGACAGGACTAGTGCTGCCGAAGGCGTAAGGTCGGCGTGAGTGGGCTTCAGTCGCGCAATTGAACCGTTTAGATTATCCTTTCTGTCAGCATCGGATGGGATACAGAGACAAGCGCCGCTCTCAAAGGTCAATAGCGCATTGGCCCATGCGACGTCAAATGCATATGAAGCAAAGTCATAGACACGCGAGATTGGAAGGATGCCTTGAGCTTCTTTCTGGTGTTTAATTGCACTGGCAAAATTGCAATGTCGAATTATAACACCCTTCGGGACACCCGTACTACCAGAGGTGAAGACCAAATACAGTCTGCTGGACGGATCGACAACTGGAAGTGTAGCATTAAGGCTAGGTTTTAATAAGGAGTCAATACCTTGGCCATTGACAACGAAGCTTTGCGCCTTTGTCAGACTCCGGACAAGAGGCAACTTATCAGCTGAGCTTAGCGCGACTGTGGGATTTGCCTGGTCGATAATCATGCGAAGTCGGTCTTTGGGCTGACTGGTATCGATAGCCACCGACGCCGCTCCTGCTTTCATGACACCAAGCATCGCGATTGGCATCCACTTGGACTTCTCGAACAACAGTGGTATGATGTCCTGAGAGCCAACACCAAGGCCGACGAGGTGGTGCGCAACATAATTTGACAGGTCATCCAGTTGACGGTAAGTCCAGTTGCCGTCCCATGCGCATACAGCTTGCACATGCGGCAGTCTGCGTGCCACAGAGGAGATGAGCTCATGAACAGGCGTGTTGACTGACTCGGGAACTACAGCATTCCACTCCCAAATATCTTCCATGTCTTGTCTGCTGGTGGTATCAATATCAGAAACGGCAAGGCCACTGCCAGAGCAGCATATTTGACGAAGCACGTGCTCAAACTGCTTTGTAAATCGCTTGACCTGTAGTTCATCGATTACATTGGAATCAAAGTTGGCCTTTATGAGCAATTTGTCGGGTCCGAGATGGCATTCGAGAGTAAGGGCATATGTTCCAACCTCTTGAATGCCCATAGGATTATCAGATCCTTCTCCGATATCACGGGCAATTATATCGCTCTGCCACTGGGCTGTCTCTTCTGCTGGCTGGACAATGAGAAGTGACTGGAAGTCACAGGCCCGTTCGGCGTCAGGACTTGACTTCCGTATTTGCTGCAGACCAAACTGTTCAAACGCTATCATGTCAATGGACTGATGCTGCATCTGTGTGAGGAAGGCTTGGAGACGCTGCTCGCGGTCAATGCGAACACGAACTGGCACTGTCGCAATAGTCGGACCTATCATTCTTTCTACTCCAGGGAGCCCAACCTGCCGACCGTTGGAAGTCACGCCAAAGCAAACGTCTTCTGAATTGGTGTAGGCCGCCGTCAAAAGTGACAGTGCCGCACGCACCAACGTAAAAGCAGTGACATTAGTCTTGGGCCACTGCAACTCTTCAACTGTGTGCAAAATGGTCTTTTCAGACTTGGGCACGAACGTGGCAGTTGGTAAGGAGGGAAAAGTGGGTGCCTCTGAGCCTTGGAGTTGGTCTTTCCAAAACTTGGCAGCCGCGTCGTTGTCGAGACCGGAAATGTGCTTGACGAAGTGTCTGAAATCCGGGCTTTCATGCCTGGAAGACCCAGCATAAAAATTTTCGAGCTTTTCGAAGACCAGGTTCAGCGCCCAGCCATCATATACTGCATGATGCAGAGTCAAAACAAAAAAGTGTTTGTTCGTCTCTTGCACTAGTCCGAATCGCACCAAGGGCATACCCAAACCAGTTGTCTTCTCATTATCAGCAGCCATGAAGTCTACCAAGCTGGAGGCTTCTGCCGATGTCCACTGTGCTGGTTGTTTGATGACAGCTTGCACCAAACCTTGTTCCGCGATGTCTACAATCCGAGTTCGTAGTATTGGGGTGCTCTCCAACACCGCCTGCCAAGCGGCGCAGAATTTTTTGACGTCTGTTGATCTCTTCAGTTCCAAAATGCACCGGATAATGTAGTCGCCGGGGCGCTTTGTTGTCAGCGCCAGCAAGCCCTCTTGCAGGGGTGTGCAAGGATACAAGTCTTCAACTTGGTTACCGTCCACGCCACATAAAGCGGATGTCTCTGCAACGGCCCTGTCGACATCAGAGCCAGGTTTGAGGAGAGAGAATTCCTTGATCGAAATATCCTGCGACGGCTCTGTTCGTATCATAAGTTTTGCCATATCACTTAGTTTCGGGTTCTTGAGAATATCAGCCACGTCCAGCGTGAAACCAAGTTCCCGGGCAGAACTCGCTAAGCGTATTGCGCCCACGGAATCACCACCGACGCGCATGAAGTTGTCGTGTGCACCGATCAAACTACTTTCAACTCCTAGCACAGTCCCCCATAGGATCTGCAGCTGTATCTCCATCTCTGTGCCAGGTTGACAACGATCAGGACCGTGGGAGTCAGTTGAAATGAGCTGGTCCCAGGTAACATCTTTGGCCATCTCGCGTAAACGACGGCGGTCTGTCTTGCCTGTCGCTGTGACAGCAATTTTCTGCAAGTGAATATAAGCGGATGGTATCATATATGCAGGGATTCGAGCAGCAAGACTCTCATCCAGCGATATGGCTGTGCGCTTGGCTAGGCTTAGCAGATCGGCCTCACCCATGCCCTCAGTGACAGTAGGTCCGAAGTAAACAAAAGCTACAAGCATTGGACGTGAGCTTCCTTGCGGTGTTACAAACTCGACTAAAGCTTGACCTTCACTGAAGTCCGGTAGCAGCGCCCCGTTTATGTGAGACTCAATATCACCGAACTCAACTCGCTGTCCGTTGATCTTGACTTGCGAATCCTTTCGGCCAAGGAAAGTCAAAGTACCGTTGGAGTTATACCGAACAATATCTCCGGTTTTGTATAGGCGGCCACGTCTGCCAGGTTGACCCACCGATCCACGCAGAAGAAATGGCGGGTCATATACGAATGCGGCAGCTGTTTTGACAGCATCATCCCGGTAGCCGGCGGCGACTAATGGGCCTTCAAGTAGAAGCTCTCCCGCACTGCCAATTGGTACAAGAGCCGTACCAGTGGCTATGTCCGCGACCCAGGTATTTAGACCCGCTCCCTTGCCAATTGTAATTGACTGATGCTGTCTGCCGCAAATGGTTTGTACTGTGCTGAATGTTGTACATTCAGTGGGGCCATATAGGTTGGATATCTTGACACTTTCGTCAACTGATCTAAAAGTGTCAACATGTAAAGGTTCGCCGATGAAGTGGAGGTTGCATAGGCTGTTCAGAGCGTCAAGCTTCAGGCCGCGGATAGCAGAAGGTGTCAATATGACAAGGTTTGCCCTCATCCTAACAATAGCGGCCATAAAGTCAGTTTTTCTTTCATTGTCGCTCGGGATGCAAAGGCAGCTTCCAGCAGAAAGACCCTGTAGTAAGTTGCACCAGACAACATCAAACATATAGGAAGAAAAGTCGAATACCCTAGATTCAGAAGTGAACCCAAGCGAGTGTCGCTGGTGTTTGATCGCACTGGCAATGTTGGAGTGAGTAACTGCCACTCCCTTTGGCACCCCTGTACTACCGGATGTGAATACCACATAGAGCGTATCACTGGGGTTGACATGGGGAAGTTGGCTTCCACTCGGAACATTCAAAATTTCCAATTCTTTGTCGCTTATTGTGAGGACTTTGGTGGGGCTGGGAAGCTCGCTGATTAGTCGGCTTGCAAGCTGTTCGTTGGCAAATGATGACAAGATAATAGGTGACTTCACTTGATTTACGATTGCTCGCAGGCGTTCCTCTGGTTGGGTTGAGTCCATGGCAACAGATGCGCCTCCTGCCTTCATGACAGCCATCATTGCTATGGGTGTCCACTTTGACTTTTCGAAGCAAAGCGGGACAACCACTTCAGGGCCAACACCGTAGGAGACTAGAAGGTGGGCAAGTCTATCTGACAGCTTATTGACTTCAGCATAGGTCCAATCGCCATCCCATGCACAGATTGCCGGAGCTTGGGGGCGTTCATGACAAGTTCGCGTGATGATATGATGCACACAATCGTCGACAGTGACTGGCACGTCTGAGTTCCATTGCCATATGTCAGATATATCTTCAGTGCTGACCATGTTGACGCTTCTTAAAGTCTGATGATCTCCCGAAGCATGCTGAACTAGAGCGGCAGCTGTAGATTGCATGAGTGAAAGTATGCTCTCTGCCTGGATGCTTGAAAGACAGGCGTGGTTATAGTCAAAAACAATTTCGATGTGGTCGGTAGCGTGCCCAATATTCAACACAATGTCGTACTAGGATTTGTCAGAATCCGTAAAAGAACTTTGACATGCGATACAACGTACCTCTGTGGGATCCTGTCCGTCCAAGGCCTTGATGACAAAACCCTCGTCTCCTGCCGGCTCATCGTCCTGCTTCTGATATGATAGGATGGAGTTGAAAAGAGGGTTATCGGAATTTATGCCTAGTTCATGCTGGATGCTTGCTAGTGAGCAGTGCTGGTGCTCCAGATCCTGCATAACTTGATCATGAACAGTCCGAACAAATTGAAGTATTTCAGTTTCTCGGTTAATATTGACTCGACAAACCAACATGTTTGTAAATGCACCGATAGATTTATCGATACCAGCAATAGGCAAGTCGCGGCCAGATGCTAGATACCCAAAGCATGTCGAGTCGTTGCCGGTATAGGCGGCCAGAGTAAGTGCCCATATGCTCTGAAATAAACTGGCCGTCGTGACTTCTACTGAATTGCAGTAATCCTGGATTTTGCTAAACAGAGAGCCACGAATTGTGCAGACGGATGTACCGGTGCCTTGTGTTGAAGCACCCGAAATTTTGGGGAAGTGGCAGGGATCCATTCCCGAAAGCTTTTTCTTCCAGTATGACAGTTTTTCCCCAAAAGAGGAAGTGAGTTGGGCCCGAGCAAACTCACATGCTGTGTCCATGAGATTTATTGGCATCGAGTTGCCGTTGTATGCCTGGAGAAGATCATTGGCCAAAATAGACGTCGATGCACCGTCTGTGATGGCATGACTCATCTCAACCTGGCAGAGTACTCTACTAGGTGAGATTCGACACAGCGCGACTCTGTGAGGAGGCTTGAAGCTCTGATAATTGATTGGGGTTAGATTCTTGAACATCTCCAAGGCTTCGGTGTACTCGTCGCTGGCAGTATGCAGGATGATGAGCTCGGCGTGGTACTGAGACAGCACAACTTGATTGAATGCAGCGGCTTTGTCCGTGCCAGGGATAAAGACGGTTCGTAGGGCAGGTTGATTGGCAACCACTTTTTGCCATGCTAGAGAAAGACGCTCTAGGTCGATTTGGTCGTCGATGTGGGAAGTAATCTCGAAATGTTGCACTGTTTTATACGATTCTGGGTCTTTGAATTGGCTGATCAGAATACCATCAACTGTGGGAAGACAGCGGTAAATGTATTCTACTGTGGAATCATTTAGCTTCTCGATTTCTGGGATGACACTTTCCTGTAATCGATTCAGCTCCGTATATCCGAGGCTCAGAAATTCGTAGTCGCAAAGCGTGCGATGTGAGGTTTCTGTAGACACAAGCTCGTTGGAAATGGTCTCCAATGACTGTGAAATTGCTTTGATCCAATTTGAAATACCATCCTGGTGATTGATGTAGCGGTTGGCAGAAATGTCGAAGGTGACCTGCCCTCGATCTATCGAGACTTCGACAGCAATCAAGGAAGAGGCGGGAAGAGCTGGTCCTTGCTCGCAGACTCCACTGAGCGTAACCTTTTCAAACATCCCCTTCTCGTTCTCCAGCTGTTGAAATTGGCCATGATAGTTAAAGGTTATTTCCATAATAGAGTCGTGCGATTTGAACGCCGATTTTCCCGATTCATTGAGATATCGCGAAGCAAAGTAAGCCCAGCCATTTGCAGGCAGGAGCCGCCGCGCATCTTTGACAACGCGCACTAGACTTGCGACAGACTGGTATACGTCGCTCTTTGACACATGGATGGGGCTGATGGTAGTAAACCAGCCGACAGTGCGGGAAAGATCAATATCCGAGGACCACGACTCGCGACCATGTCCTTCAATAAAAATGGTGAGACCGTCTCTTTGGGGGAACGTCTTGAAGAATGCATGCCAAACAGCCGCAAGAAGGAGGTCCATAGGTTCAGTGTTGAACGGGTAATTTGCGTCTTTGAGGATGAGCTCTGTAATGCTGCTGTCGATCTTGGTACAGAAGTTTAGGTGATCTTCGACGGTGTTCTTGGTTTCTGCTGTGGCTTGCCAGAAATCAAGGTTGTTATTGATTCCAGTGGTCGAAAGAACATTTTCAGGATCAAGTAGGCTCGATTCCTTCGCCCGCTCAATTTGCATATCATTCCAGACTTGAAATGGAAGACTTGGTTGCAAATTACTACCACCGAGTAGAGATTCTATGTCCTCCAGAATGACACGCCACGAGACTAAATCAACAACAAGATGGTGAGCAATCAGGATCAGGTACTGTTCTCCAAACGCATTATGGCAAATGTCAGCAGAGAATACTGGCCCCTTTTCGATGTCGAGACTCTGGTGGCGTGATAGAGCTAGTCGCTCTATATCAGCTGGAAGGCACGTGTGATGGACACCAAAGTGATATAAACCATTGGTGTCAGGCTTAAGCGTTTTTTGGGTCCACTCGTCGCCGTTCCGATGAAAGCGAGCTCTCAACATAGAGTGATGCTGAACAACTTTGGAAATCGCCGAGTCAATATCCTTTGTCAATAATGGGCGCTTAACCTTGAGATAAAATCCTTGATTGTCGAAGTTGTCATTGGATCTCTTGTAGAGACCTTGTTCAAAGAACCACTGTTGGATAGGCGACAACGCAAAAGAGTCACTTTTCTCCTCATAGAAGCCCAACATGTTGGAAGCTGACTTGATTTCTGATGATGAGGCCAAAGCGGCCAAAGTTTTGCTCTTTAGCAATTTAGCCACCGAAAATACGACGTTGTTCGCGCGACAATGAGCAACGAGCCTCATGGCGGAGATGGAATCACCACCATTCGCAATGAACGACCGATCCAGGTTCACCTTCGATGCTGTAATGTTGAGAATTGTAGCGCAAGCCCCTACTATGACCTGTTCCAATTCTGTCTCAGCCTTGCGAAGCTCCACGTCGCCATCAGACGCAGTTAAAATATTGGCAAACGTCTTAGAGTCCATGCTATCAAGCCATGATTTCAAAGCTTTGTAATCGAGCTTTCCGGACGTTGACAACGGAACATGCTGGAGTGGAATCCAAATTGAGGGAATCATATAAGTAGGAAGAGTGTCGCTAAGACTAGACTTTGCGGACTCGGTGTAAGCAGTAGCAAGGGTCGAATACTTGGGATCGATGAGTCGAATTTGATCGGCGGCTGTCTGAGTTTGGCCAGTTCCCTGGATGCAGACAAATGCAACTACCCTATTTGCACACAGCCCTGACTTGGCAAACAAAACAGCCACCTGGATAGTCTTAGAAGTGCGACGAATGTGGCTCTCAATCTCGGTCAACTCGACACGCTGGCCATGAATCTTGACCTGAGCGTCCTTGCGCCCAACGAAACTAAGACTTCCGTCCGGGTTGTAATGAACCAGATCGCCAGTCTTATACATTCTGGTATGTCTTGCTTGACCTTGAGGGCATATTTGCAAAAGGAACTGAGGGTCTTGCACAAAGGAAGCGGCCGTCTTTGTGTCATCGCCGAGGTACCCTGCGCCAACGAGAGGCCCCTCGAGCAGGAGCTCTCCGACTCCGCCGACTGGAACTAAAGAATCTGTAACAGTATCCACAATCCATGTATTCAGACCCAGTCCTCTTCCAATACTGGATTTGTACTCATCGGTGGGTGTTACCGTCGCAATGGTAGCCGTGGGCGTGCATTCACTGGGACCGTATGGGTTCTTGAGGCTGACCAGTGAGCTCCAGCGCTGTGCGCTCTCTACAGAAAGCTTCTCGCCTCCGAGTACAACCGTCTCAAGCCTTTTGAATGACTTCTCTGGGAGCAAGCTTGCTGCGGAAGGCGTCATGTCAACATGGGTAGCGCCGAGCCTCTCCAACGACCCGGCCAAGTCATCACGGCGGTCCTCATCTGACGGAATACACAAGCAGGCACCAATAGTAAGTGCATGTATGAAGTTAGACCAGCTAACGTCAAACGCGTATGAGGCAAAGTCATAAATCCGAGATGTCGATTTGAAACCATGAGCTTCTTGTTGGTGTCGGATGGCACTGCTAAAGTTAGAGTGTGTGATAATAACGCCCTTAGGAACACCCGTGGTGCCAGATGTGAAAACAATATATAGTTTGCTGGACGGATCAACGGTGGGAAGAGGCTCGGCGGTGATGTGCATAGTAGAAATGGAATGTTGGTCAACAACAAGGTTTGGAGCTCTAGTGAGTTGGACACCCAAGTCCTGCTTAGACGCCGATGACAAGATCACTCGAGGGTCAGTCTGGGAGACAATGGACCGTAATCTTTCCAGAGGCTGAGAGGCATCGAGGGTGACTGACGCTGCCCCGGCCTTCATCACAGCCAGCATTGCCACTGGCGTCCATTTTGACTTTTCAAAGCATATAGGTACAACTGTGTTGGCAACGCCAAACGGAGCAAGCGCGTGTGCAAGACGGCTAGACAAATCATCAAGCTCGATGTAAGTCCACTCACCATCCCAAGCACAAATAGCAGGGGATTGAGGCTGAGCTCTTACTGTGTCCGAGATGAGATCGTGGACACAGGCCTCGAGGGCGCCTGGGACAATTTCATTCCAAGTCCAGATGTCATGCAAGTCCTCTTTGCAGACGGTGGAAACATCTCCCAAAGTTATTTGCTTTTCTTCTCCCTGTTGCTTGCGCTGCAAAGGCCAATTGCTCAGCGATTGAGATGGCCGTTCTTGATGATCTGTGGGGAAGTTGAACAAAGTCCTGCTGGTTCGGTCTCCTCGTGAATGGTGTCGGTGGAATATGGCATCCAAGCCACCGCGCTGAGAAAATTGCCGACTCCAGCTGATCTCCACTTGCCATCCTGTTTGGTGAGCTATTTGTTGCAGATCGAGAGCCGAGAGTGACGAGCATTCTTGTGATGTTTGGCGGATAGAAGAGAGCCAGTCCTCAGCATCGGGACCGGCAGTGAGGCCACTATCAAGCCATTCAAGCACGTGCCTCTCGTAGACTGTCATGCTATAAGGTATATTGCATACGGCCACAACTGATGAGGGGGACGGGTCTCGTAAGAAAGAATCTTGTACAAGTTGTAACAGCGACTGACGATTGAGTTGACGCCCGGAATAGTGAATCCAGCTCTCTTTCTGGATATCGTGGAGTTGTAATGGCTGAGCCAGTGGGTTTGAGTCTTTGAGATGCACGACGGCAGCGTATCGATAGGCACTCAGCTCGTTCGTCGACTTCAATCTTTTCGGAAGAATCTCCACATGTTCGACAAGTCCAGGGAACCGGTCGACTAAGGATGTGAAAAAAGCGGGATCTACCAGCAACTCCAGCTCGACTTGCTCCATGTTGGCCATCATCTGTCGGATCTCGTCCTCGGTTGCAGTATCTCCTGCAATATGCAGCGCCCTGGTAACCTGGAACTCTCGAAACAGCGCGTAGGAGCGAATATCGCCGAAAAAGATCGTGCGGACTGTTTCCAGCTGAACTAGGTCCTCAATTACTTTGAGCAGATAGTCTTGACTGGGAAAGTACTGGACGACAGAGTTCACGATGACCATGTCAGCAGAGATGGGTACGCCTAGGCTGTTGATGTTGTCTGCTGTTCCTTTTATATTATAGACACGGTCGGCCAACTGGGGAATGGATTTAACTGTGGAACAAACGAAGTCCACGGCCTTTTCGGACGGATCAAGTCCAACATAACTGTGCAGGCCGTTGACGAGATTGAACAAGATCATTCCACTGCCGGACCCCAGCTCGAGTATGTTGGCTGTCGATCCGCTGCTGCGTATTGTGGCAATAGTATCGTCAAGCCACTCGTTCAATTCGACATTGTCCATTTGGTTGCCATTGTACATGGACGTCCATCCGATGAAGTCGCGCCCAATCTTCTCCAATTGGACATCATCAATAGTTCCATAGACCTCCTTATCGAACATTCCCTCCCATACCATGACTTGCTGCGTTTCGTGGCCAGCGACTGCCTTGGCATCGTCGGGTAGCTTAGTGTGCTCGGTGCCTCCATTAACTTGGACTTCTGAGTCGTTCATGAGCTGCTCTTCTCCATAAACCTGCTGGCCACTGTCACAAGCCTTCTTTGCAACGTCTTGCAATTTCGGGCGACGGAATATGTCTGACACAGCCAGTCTCAAGCCAAGCTTGCGAGCTTCAGTCACAACTTCCATGGCAGCAATAGAGTCGCCGCCGAGTTGGAAAAAGCTGTGATCTAGCCCAATTGATGCTTGATTATGGTTGAGTACCTGTGCCCAGATTCGCTGCATCTGCCGCTCAGTTTCCGATGTTGGCTGCCGCAGCGATTCAAGTGTTGTTCTCTGTCTGTGAATTATCGCCATCAGATGACATATTTGACCAAGGACATGCTCAAACTGCTGTGACAAACGGCGCACTTGATGCTCCGATATGACCGCGGAACAATAGTTCATATGGAGGTCAAGGCCATCTTTCTTGAGCAGACACTCCATAGTCAAGGCGTAAGTCCCCAGCTCTGCGGCGCTGTTTCCATCTCCTTTCCTTATGTCGTCGGCAATGTTGGTAAAAATGTCGCTCGGTGCTGTAGCCGAGCCCTCAGCGGGCTGAACAACAAGCAGTGTCTGAAACTGGCATGCTCGCTCCGCATCTGCATTGATATGTCGAATCTGATGCAGCCCAGTCTGCTCAAACTCAATCATATCTGCGGCCTGAGATTGAATTCGCTGTAAAAACTGTCCCAACTCGTTTTTGCTGTCGATCGAAACGCGCACAGGTACAGTGGCTATAGTTGGTGCAATAAGCTCTTCAACCTCATCCACGGCGGCTTGTCTGCCCGTCGTTATGCTGCCGAAGACAACATCGGGGCTGTTGGTCAGACTGGATATCAAGATAGAGTGAGCCGCACGAATTGTCGTCGATGGGGTGATTCCATTTTTTGGCCATTGTATTCCTTCCACAGAATGAGTGTACAGTTTGTCCGACCTAGGCTGGTAGTCGACAGATGGCAAGCTCGGAAAGATCTGGGCTTCGACGTCTTGGAACTGTTCGGTCCAGAACGAATGAGTCTTCTCGCCATCCCTCGTTGAAATATACCTGATAAACCGTTTAAAGTCGGGTGAGTTTGACTGCGCGTCTGCCTTTCCGGCGTACTCGTTCTCGAGCTTTTCGAGTAAAAGCTGAAGTGACCACCCGTCATACAGGGCATGGTGCAGTGTCCAGACGAAGTAGTGCTTAAAATCAGACGAGTCGCCGGTGACAATTTCAAATCTGCCTAATGGCATGCCTAGCCCGAATTGATGCTTGTGGTCTCTCGCCTGGCTCAGAGTCCTCCTTTGGATCGACGAACTTGACCACTGCTCGTTTAGAACAGCCTGTACCAACCCCTGGCTAGTGATGTCGACAATTCGTGTTCTCAAAATGGGCGTCGTAGCAACTACTGTCGCCCAGGCTTTACCTAGGCGCTCTATGTCGCATCGATGGTGTAGCTCCAGCGTATACTGCATGATGTAATCACCCTCGCGTTTTGCGGATAGGGAGATCATGCCTTCCTGTAGCGGTGTGCAGGGATAAATGTCTTGAATTTGATTCTCTTGTACGTTGCACGATGCTGCAGCCTCTCTGAGGGCTAGATCAAGATTGATATCATTGCTCAGAAGCTCAAATGGCATAATTTCATGTGCCTGCTCTTGCTCCACTGTTTCAACCACCTGTGCCATGTCCTGAAGTCGCGGATACTTCAGCACGTTGGCCACGCTCAGGGAGAGGCCTTCTCTTCGAGCTGCAGTGACGAGTTTCATGGCTGCATTTGGGTTGCCGGCTCTTTGCAAAAAGTTATCGTTGAGAGCAATAAGGTTTTCGTCAATCCTGAGGATAGAGCCCCAGAGTCTTCTCAACTGTTTCTCTCGCAGAGTGAGAGGGATCTGAGCCTCATTAGGTGCTGCGCCAAAGCCTGCCAAGACAGTCAAGTCCATTGATTCACCAATGGCCCGCAGTTGGCGTCGGTCTGTCTTGCCTGTCGGAGACAATGGGAAGTTCCTCAACGGAATGAATACAGCAGGAACCATATATGAAGGGACGTCTCGAGCAAGATTGCTTCTCAAGTTAGACATCATCTTCTCGGTCTTTGAAAACAACTGTTCCGCTGTTCCCGTATCCTCTACACCAAGGTCGACCTCGAGGAATACTGCCAGGACAGCATTGGAACCAGTCTTTGGTGAAATAATTTCTGCTGCAATTTGTCGCACAGACACGGTACCATGTGGGATGTGGCGGTAAATATGATGCTCAATATCACCCAGCTCAACTCGTTGGCCGTTAATCTTGACTTGCGTGTCCTTACGGCCAATAAATGTCAAGCTACCGTCTTTCTCGTAACGGACCAGGTCGCCGGTCTTGTAGAGACGCCCGCGCCTCCCAGGCTGACCAGGTCCATCGCCGCCATTGAGCAGAAAAAGCGGATTGTTGACAAAGGCCGCAGTGGTCTTCGTCTGGTCGTTCAAGTAGCCATTGCCAAGCAGAGGCCCTTCAAGTAATAGCTCTCCAACCTGTCCAATAGGCACCAAAATTCCTTCATTCTCACTGTCTACAACCCAGCTGTTGACACCCAAGCCTCGGCCAATGCTGCTAATTTTTGAATCATCATCATCCGGTCGAATTGTAGCGATAGTCGATGTAGGCGTACATTCACTCGGTCCATACGGATTTTTCAATGTTACCAGCGACGACAAATGTCTGGCAAGCTCTGCAGACAGCTTCTCGCCACCTAAAACAAGTGTTTCAATCTTGCAGAGCAAGGAATCAGGGATAAGGCGAGCAACAGACGGGGTCACATCGACATGTGTAGCACACAGTGAGCGTATGGACTCGACGAGATTGTCCTTGCGGTCCTGCTCTGATGGAATGCACAGACAGGCGCCGATGGTGAGGGTGTGGATGAGGTTTGACCAACTCACATCAAAAGCATACGAAGCAAAGTCATATACTCTTGAAGTGGACTTGAAGCCATGCGCTTCTTGTTGGTGGAGAATGACACTAGAATAATTGAGATGTGTGACGACGACGCCCTTGGGGGTTCCTGTACTTCCAGAGGTAAAGACCACGTAGAGATTGTTGTCTAGACTAACGTCAGGGAGACGGGCGACCGAGTCCGGCTCGAAATTCATTTTGGATAGAGAATTTTCATCAATTGTCAATGCTACTGCAGACTCGGTGATAATTGACTTGGTCAAATGGCTCTTGGACGCGGAGCATAGTATCACTACAGGGTCGACCTGGTTGATGATAGACTGTAATCGTGGCTGTGGCTGGCTTGTATCGAGTGCAATGGAGGCTCCACCCGCCTTCATGACGGCCAGCATAGCCAGAGGCGTATACTTCGACTTTTCAAAACATATGACAACATTGGTTGCAGGGCCAACTCCAAGGTCGAGCAAACGCAACGCCAGTTTGGTAGAAGTATCCTCAAGCTCACCATACGTCCACTTCCCGTCCCAAGCGTCGACGGCAAGTGCATCTGGCTGCTGGAGAGCTTTGTCGGTGATGAGGGTGTGAACGCATGTCTCACCCGCCTCAGGCACGTTAGCGTTCCAAGACCATATTTGATGAATATCTTCCATGGTTGCTGATGTTGTAAGATCATTGGGAGATCGCATTTTGATAAGGTCTATTGATCGTTTGAGGGATTGATGAATGGATTGATATGAAGCAATTGATGATATTCTGTGGACTCTTCTCATTTTAAGATGTTTGCGCAGGGCATCAGCGGAATATATGAAGATGTGCCAGCTATAGTACCCATACTGTAACTATGCTAGTAAAATGCCATTATGGCCAGACTCCCCCGACGGGCAATGAATTCCCGAGGTCGTCATCTTGGGCTTAGTCGGAAAGCACATAACCAAACATGCAGTATAATGTTACATCTGAATCCTACAGCGCCAAAGTACGTTTTCCCCAGCAAAACATGTGCTAAGGGGCCAAACAGATCAGGGTCATTGTCTCTAAAACCGCTCGTAGTGCGAGGCGTCGTTTCTGACGAAATATCTCCAAAGTTTGCTCTCCGTCATCTGATTATACATAGATGTCTTGAAACCATCTCAAGGAATATTCGAAGACTAAAAAACGCAAAAATCCAAACAAAGCATATGAACTTTCAAAGCCCTTTCTTTGTGCTTTTCGCGTTCTTTGTGGCTCCACTGTGAATCTCGCCACAATCCGATACTACCTCAACGGAAGCCTAGACTTGCATCCGACTGGTGGTTGCCTTTCGAGTGAGACAAACAGATACAAGAGTGGAGGCTTAGGATCCATGGTCCTCCGAGGCACATCAGGCAACGTGCAGTGGATACGTAACGTGATTATGAGGCTTCTAATAAATATTACAATGATGATCATCTCTAAAGCAAACGTAGGAAATCTTATCATAGTCTTGGATGAATTTAGGATAAATTTATTTTTGGAAGATCAATAGAAACCGGAAATGAGGCATTGAGGTAGTTGGAAGGCTGAAAAATCGAAGGAATTTTCAAATTTGAGGGTTGCGCGAATTGATTACTATTTGGAGAAGCAATTGAGTTTACTCCGTAGCCCCGAATACCCCAGGATCGCGCTAGCTCAGGCCGTAGATCATTCCCATCAAATTTGGGGCTAACTCCAACTATGGTTGGGGGCCGCGCCGAGCCGAATCCACAAGCTTGAATGACCGGGGTGGACCCGTGGGAACTGCACTAGTGCTGAGTCATATAACCCCAGCCCTATAGGCTTCTGCCGTGACAACTGCCCCTATTAGAAATCTGCTGCCGTCCTCGGTAGCAGCGCAACAGGCAGCAGTGTCAGAAAAGTACGTTACAGAATGAGGTGGAGATGCTAAAGATATTGCTAAAGATATTGCTATTGGTACGTTCTACCGACGTAAGATATCATCTAGCGCTTAGTCATCTATACGGGGCTCTAACTACTGTGGAATCCCTAGGTAATCAGGGACAAGAGAAACCATGATCACGCTCGCTGAGCAGGAGCATGATCCGCCCTGATCAGTGTCACGCAGCAGAGGATTTCTGCTACATAGGAGAGTTTGCACATAGGCCAATTGGTCAACTATTTGTCCATTTAATTTTCTCCTTCTCTTTGCCACATATCCTCTTGTAAGCACTAAATGCATTCAGCTCTATCAGGAGGATTACTGTCAAGAAAGAACTCCATCCTCCGCAGCGGGATATGTAATAGTAATTCAGGTATCTTAATTTTCCTGCCGTTCTAAATCAAGGCATTATAAGGCACCAACACCATCGAAAAGCGGGGTTTGAACCCTGGCCACACCGCTGCGCACGCCATCCTTCTTCTCGAACCAGATCATTTCCTTGAGCATTTCCTCCAACTGCAGATTCAACCTTGTGACTTGAGCATCTTCTATCACAAACTCCGCTTTTACGATGTCATCACTGCCATCGAGCCAATCAGTAAGATGAGCATCGAATTTTCGGTCATCGGACACATGTTCGAATTTCAAGGTAAACCCCATTGAGCGATCTGTAGCATCGATGAAGAGCGCATCATCTCTGATTTGAACCAGTAAGTTATGATACCCAGGATTCCAGTAGTTGCCAGCGTAAGCACTGAGGGGTATTGTCGGTGGCTGCGGAGTATTACGTTTTGCTTTTTGCTCATTCACTTGGCCCTTCTGGATCCCTTGACTTTTCTTCGCTTGGGTTTTCTTTTCCTGCTTTTTCTTCTCCTTCTTTTCCTGGTTCTTACTCATTGGATTTGCATCTTTCGCCTCGGCCTGGGGCTTGGGACCGCGAATTTCAACAGATCGTGTGTCTTTGCTTTTGCTGTCCTGAAGTTTTTCGTCCGTGACTCCAAGGATATTGTCAATTAGCTTTTGGACGAGGGTCGTCGCCATGCCATATGCCCCATCTGAGTTTCCCATGATCACAGCACCGAATGAGAAATCAGGGAGAAAGAAGAAGCGACTTGCGAATCCAGAGAATACCCCATTATGGCCGACAACCATATGTCCCTTGTAAAAGTAGATATCCAGGCCAGCAGCATATGCTACCGGTGAGCTGTGCCGCTTCCGTTTTCCTGGGTTTGGATTCACAAAAGTTCGCAGGCGAGTGAGCCCTTCATAAACATTTTTATTGATAGGGTCTTCGCGATTCATGAACGCCTTCACAAATTTGATGAAGTCATTCACGCTCGAAATGATAGACCCTGCGCCTTGGCCTTCTGGGCAGTCTGGACTCTCTAACCCACGATATGTTGAGTCGGCCCTTTTCCATGTGTAGCCAGTTGCCATGCGGGATCCAAATCCTTTTGATCGTGCGCTGCTGGGTTGAAGAGTAGTTGATGTCATGTCCAGAGGCTTGAAAAATCGCTCTTCGAGGAATGTACCAAAATCCTGTCCGCTCTTGACTTCCACAAGGTGGGTTGCGACGGTATACATCATGTTGCAGTAAATATACTTTGATCGAAGGGGGGCCCCGACAGGGAGATTCCGGAGGTTTCTCGTAATGGATCGAGCATTGTCCGGCTTCGCCGCTCGCACACTCATATACGACTCGTCATGGCTGGCGCAATATGATTAGTCTTGAAGTCAAACATAGAATTTGAAAAATATTAGCTCACCCAGGCATTCCACTTCTATGACTTAAGATGTCTTCCACGGTGACGCCTTCTGTGTATCCTTCTCCAGACATAACAAAGTCCTCGGGGAGAAGAGTCGACATGACGGCATCGTACTGAATATCCGGGAACCTGTCATTATCGTCGACTAGCAATCCCACCGCCGCAGCAGTGAGTGATTTAGCAGACGATGCAATGTCAAACAGCGTATCTGCTGTACAAGGTACTTCGGGATCCAGGCTCGCATGTCCATATCCCGCAGAGGCAATTTGATCATTGTGTATGATTGCAATCGCCAGCCCCGGGACATGCTGCTGATTCATCAACTCTGTCACATATGGCGCAAACCCTGCCGAGTGAAAAAAATCCATATCGCTGATTTGACGAATTACCGGTGTGCGTTATGGAATGCCACTGTATAGGCCTGTTCATGTAGGTTCCAGGCGGTTTCTTTGCGGGGAAAGACCTCAGTTCAAACCTTGAAATGACAGATGCCACCTGGCATGAGAATGCGGGCCGGATTATAACACGCTTGGTCAGCCGCAAGGCTTAGTGTGCATGCCAGTGCCAAGTAGCTCTCAACGTTGGGGCCTGAGGATCAGCACCCGAGCGGCCTGGGCCCTTCAGGTTGCCTAACCGGAGCGGTGCGGCTTTATCCGACTGCTGCCTGTTTGGCCATGGAACTCGGGTAGAATACCTCTAAGTTGATACTAGACCTAGCATAGTGGATAATTACTGGTAGCATTCCGATTGAAGTGATCATTTTGTTCTAAAGCTGTCATTCTTCTAAAGCCAGAAATAGACTAGGCAGTTTACCAAAAGCACCTTTTTAAAAGATTGTTGAGATTGTTGAAGGTAGTCACTTCTAAGTTGCAGGACTTTATACAATTCCTACACGCATTTCTGTTTCCCATGCCGAACAAGAAGACTATACTCTGAGGAAAAATAGATACTCATCTACTATTACCAGCATTGTAGCCCTTACTGGAGCAAGAGATACCAAATTACCTCTCCTCTGTCTGCATACTGTCATATAGCGCCTTGAACAGTGATCCTGGCCGTTCAAGCAGCTCACGCGGTGGGCCCTCCTCAACGATACGCCCTTTGTCTAGCACCACGAAGCGATCAAAGTCCAGCGTTGTGTGTAGCTTGTGAACAACAGCAATGACAGTGCACGCCTCGAATTCTTTCTGCAGAACCTCGTGTATCAAAGCGTCCGTATCCGCGTCAACGCTGCCACCCACCTCATCCATAATGAGGACGCTGCTTGGATTGATAACTGCTCGAATAAGACAGAACAATTGCCTCTGTCCATGCGACAAGGTCTCTTCGTTCATATCCTCATCCAGCCCGCCACGAGACTCGCAAAAGTCCCATAGGCGCACAGACTGAAGTGCCTGAATCAAGCGCTCGTCGGTAGCGACCCCGAGAGGGTCAAGGTTCTCGCGGACGGTGCCTTGTAGGAAGAACGGGTCTTGGGGAAGGGAGTTGAAGCGAGCACGAACGGCCTGGCGAGTGATGGTGCTGATGTCGATGTCGTCGACGCAAATCGATCCTGATTGAAGCTCCAACATGCGCAGGAGAGTTGATACCAGGGAAGATTTGCCGCTACCTGTGCGACCGCAGATGGCTACCTTTTCACCAGGTGTTATGGAAAGGTTGATGTCCTGGAGTACTGGGTCCGTGGAAGTGTCATAGGATGCAGAGACACCGTTGAATACAATGGCGCCCTTTGCGGGCCATTTGTCGCTGACAAGTCCGGTCTCATTGGGCAGGTTCTCGTCTTTCGTGTCGAGAATATAGGTACGGACACGACTGATAGCTCCAAGAGCCATTTCAACCTGCGTCCACTCGGTAACGAGCGTCTGTAGCGTGGTACTGAATGTCACGATTTGATACAGGGCTACGCCGAGATAGCCAGTTGAGCCACTGCCTCTGATATTTGTCGCAAGGGCAACGAGAATAATGGCGATTCCAGCGACAAATAGGTCCAGTACCATTGTCAGCCATCGCTGGACACACCACAGCAGATAGTATGGCTTTTGTGACACGTTGAGGGAGTCGTGGACAGTTTCGACGTAGTGGCTTGTCCAGTCAAAGGCCCGTATAGAGGATATACCACCCAGGGTTTCCAAGAACTGGGAGAAGAGAGGCGCCTTGGCTTCAATATCGAGTATTCGCAGCTGTCGGGATGTGCGCAGATAGAACAGCTGGATGGCCACGATGATTACAATGCACAGTGGAATTGCGATGGCGACGTAGCCAGAGCCGATGAATAAGATGACCGCCGACATGATGGCACTCAGTAGCTGAAAGATGGTTTGATCCAACGAAGTGGGCAAATCATGGTCAATGAGTTCAAGGTCTTGGCTGAATCGGTTGAGCGTTACGCCTGCATCCGTGGATGTGAGAAAAGACGTAGGTGCCCTAATCAACGTCATGATCAGCATCATTATCATGAACCGTTCTGGTGTCTCATTAAAAGCAACTTACCGCATAGTGGCTGTCAAAAGAAGCTCATGGAGCTTCCGGGACGTCCGCGGAATTACAAACAGGTTAAACACGCTGTCGGCAAGGGAACAGCCAATGATCGCTATTGAAGCGAGAGCTGCGTACACACCGAGGTAGTAGCCAATCTCTTGGTTGGGATGATCAGCGTTGTAGTTTGTCCACTTTTGCAGCCATACAGAAGGGAAGTTGACACCAAACACAAAGGTGGCACAGGCGCAGACATACAAAGTCATCCTCCAGCTGCCCGCAATTTTGACATAGAAAGAATACGCCTTCCAATCACCACTTTGCTTCTGGAGATCTGGTTCGTTCCCCCCGTCAAGAGGAACGCCCACCTCCTGCATCGTCTCATCGGAGATTTCCAGCAATGGACGGGACGTTGTGACGGTTGGCTGTTCCGAAAGCTTGCGGATCCAGCCTCCTGACGGTGAGATAGCGTCGAGGGTACCTTGGTGTGCAATCTTGCCATGTTCGTTCAACGTGACAATTTTGTCCGCGAACTGCAGGTGGCTAGCAGTGTTCGTGGTCATTATTACGGTGGTGCCAACCTTCTTCGCAAGACCGTCGGCTCCGAGGACGCTTTCTAAGACTGCGCGCTCAGTCGTGCGGTCAAGGCCAGTAAGCACATCGTCTAAGACGAGGATGGGATTTCGACAATACAGAGCCCTAGCTAAGGATACGCGCATTTGCTGACCACCGCTGAGTCTTGATCCTCGCGTACCAGTGTTGGTTTGGTCGCCGTGTGGTAGTTCATCCAAGTCGGCGACTAGTGAACAAGCCTGTATGACGATATTATACCACTTGCTATCGTACTCGGAGGTGCCTATGATGTTGCTTCGAACCGATCCCCATGTGATCCAAGGGGTTTGGGGGCAGAATGCGGCTTTACGAAAGGACGTGGCAACTTTTCCAGAAACACATGGCATCTCCCCGAGTAAGAGCCTGAGAAGCGTCGACTTGCCAGATCCCACCGGACCAAATATCATTGTTATTTGGCCACGAGGAATATCAAGGTTCAAGTCATGTAGTATAGTCGTATCTTCATCATAACCAGTGGACACCTCTTGGACAGAAGCAACATTCTGGTGTTGGTCTAGTTCGGCGATGGCCTTGGAGGCCGGGTTTTCTTTGAGAGAAATGTCGTTTGTATTATCACTGTTGGACGATATACTGTCAGAAGGCTGCTTAGAGTCGGGGGTAATTCGGAAGTCATGGCGATCCTCTGATGTCAAATACTCTTGAATTCGACGAAACGAATTGGCAACCGTCTGGATGTGTTCAAAGCCGTCAATGATGTGGATCATGGGTTGGTTCAACAGCTCGAATAAGCTGAGCGCGGAAAATGCAATACTATCAGTCAAGGTCTCTGTGTTTCGCGACCTTGCCAGGATGATGTATACCCCATAGCCCCAGACCGGCGCAAACGTGGATGATGCAAAATCTAAGGTCACCATCAGGCAGGTTCTCTATGAAATATTGATGTATGGCCGTCTCTTACAGGCTATGGTGACAAAGATGTTCAAGACTCGCCACCTCAGAGATGCACGAATCTCGTCCAGCCTGAGCTGACGAATCGTGGCGGAAACAATGTCCGCCAACCCATTCATCTTAATGGCCTTGACTGATCCTAGCGCCTTTGCAGTCGCAGCCAGACGGGATTCGATGGCTTCCAGCCAGGGCGTCTGGGCATTTCCAGCGGCACCCGCTAGCGGAAGACCCGCGATGAGACATACTGCGGACATTGTTAGCGACTGGGACAGTTATATTGGCCCAGTCATTCATTATCACATACGAACGATCCATAAAATCGGAGCCACCACAGCGATTCCCAGAAGGCGATACAAGAGCCAGCAGGCGATGGCTACGTCGATGAAACTCGCCCAAAGCTCGTGAATGAGGGGCAAACTCTGTCCTATGCGA
The DNA here is from genome assembly GCF_003184865.1 of Aspergillus homomorphus CBS 101889. Lineage (NCBI taxonomy): Eukaryota > Fungi > Ascomycota > Eurotiomycetes > Eurotiales > Aspergillaceae > Aspergillus > Aspergillus homomorphus. The sequence goes on along the minus strand of NW_020291981.1, from coordinate 13,229 downwards.
TCGATGTCGGCACTCATGAGCGTAATTGCCTCCGCGTCTGCGATAGAGGTTGATTTCATCTTCAGTGTTTTTTCGAATATCATCATGACGAGGCTTCCGCGGTACATGGTAAGCAACCGGTACGTCTTGTGCTGGTTGACGGCATACGAGACCTGTAACAAGATCAGAGAGCTGGCTTCGAGTCATGACGAAGTAATTAAGCGCCTACCGCGATGCCGATGTAGGCAATGGCGTACGCACCAATCAGACCGTATGCGGTGTCATTGGTTGTTGGGGTCCTGGCCTCATCTATAAAGTCGAGCACGCGCTCCACGAGAAACGGCTGTGCAAAAAGGAATCCACTATAAGCGAGTCGCGGCAGTACACCTGCAAGAAAGGGCCACTTGTAGTGAATCAAAAAGGTCCAGAACAGAGCGTAGTCGCTAGAGTGGTCAGCTGATCGATAGTGTTAGCGGATAAGGTGTGTAAGATGAGCAATGGAATCTCACCATTGTCCCATCGTTGCTGCAACTTCAAAGATCGGGACGCGGAGAGGATTTCAGGGTCAACCGGGGTCAGCATATCGACTGTCAGAAAGGTCTTGAAGCCCTTGATGAATATATGATTCAACCACAGGAATAACGATCGGTCAATGGCTCCCGCCTTCTCCTCTGGCGTCGCGTGTTTCCATTCTGGGCGCGAGAACCGGTGCCAGCTCATGTTTTCGGCGCAAAACATCAGGACCTTGACAAGATAACTTGCTAAAAGAATGGACGCCACGGAATGGCTTCCTGGCAGAAAAAACAAGGTACGTGTCCGGGCCAGGTCTAGCAAAGTGGAGACACCGAGATATACGACCAAGACGGTTGATGGCCGCACCGAATAGATGTGCTCAAAGTAAGACGTGACGAGGAGAATGCAGAAGCCTCCTATCGAGAATCCAATGCAAGCAAAGGTGAGTCTCGTATGGGGTATGTTCTGGGCCGACCAGACGGCGAGAAGGACGGCTTGTAGGATAATGAAGGCAGCGAACAAGGACTGTCACCACAATGAGATTGGCATTTACCCATCGGGGTAGTGGTTCGGGTGAAACTAACCATTTTGACGGCCAATGGCCACGACCTAGAGACTTTTGGGGCTTCATTGCGCAGATTCGACAGACGCAGAAGCGCCCAGCCGACTGACAGTTGTTAGCATTTGTATATGAAGAAGTTAAAGATGGGAAGAAGGCAAAGCGAGGCAAATAATGGGAAGGGGAGTATATACTCGAAATTCCCAACGGCAGTATGGTTAATATGGCTTCCTCAAATAAGAGCGTAAAGTCGAAGCCGTTAAGGCAGGAACTGTTGACGATGCCGAACACGTCCTCGACAGCCATGGAGCAACCCTGCTGAGGGTCCGACATGGCTGCGCAGTTATGGCAACGAAGGTGGAAGACAGATCAGACGCTCCAACCAGTCTGCCTATGCAGAGTAGGATGGGAGCAGAGGCTCTAGTTGTGCGTGTTCGCGTGCTCACCGGACAGAGCTGAGGGGCGCAAACGTGAGGTGTAAATTCAATGTTTCTGAGTGTAGAGGTTAGAAGCTCGCAATTGAACGTCCATATGGGCAACCTGATTGGCATGTTCCAACGAGGGACCGAACCTTGGAAGTGACCGAACCAAAAAAAAAATGTAGGCATTGGGGCCAGAAAATTGATGTGATCGTCAGAGGGAGAGACGGGAGCCCCGAACTGTGATCGCCGCCCCCAAACTGCAGGTGGGGTAGGCTGACGGGAGATCGGGGCCATTTGGAACTTCCCCGGCCCGCACGCTTGTACAGTCCATTGAAATTGGTGAGGTCCGAAATACGTTCACTTGTATTTGGTTTTATTTGTTAGGCCCATGAATACCGTTGATGATCACTCAACGATGTGTTCCTCTGATTCTTTATTCTTGAGTTTCTCTTTTCTTTTTATCATGAGTTATTCAAACAAGAAATTCCTCGTCAATTATGTGTGGAACGTGGGAAGACGGCAGCGGATGTTGAGACAAGGGAATTTCCATCGAGTGTTCATCCCCTGTACTGCGGAGCATTGATTTAACAGCCCTCCGAGATGTTTCAGAAACACCAATCAATGTAGCTTCTAGATCACGTGCATTTGCTAATAGTTCGCAACCCCCCAGACCGACACCCGAAATCTTCTCTGCAGTCACCCTTAAGGCCTGATTTGTTAGGCTTTATTGCCAGTGTAACGTAACGTAATTCACATACGAGCTGCGCACACAAGCGAGCTGCGCACCCTACCCAAAACGCGTCCAGGAATTAGTACGTAGTTAATTCAACCACCCACTATGCCCCCAATGGCACGGAAGGTAGCCATACTTCCGCGACAAATCAGAATGTCTGGATTTGCATAGATGATCCCTAAACCAGCTAGAGCAATGGGTTGGCTATCATGGGATGCTTAGTCGGGGTTCGTACGAGATCCTGTTGGAGTGGTTTATCGCAGGTTTGGCAAGGATTTATTCTCTTTCAGAATGCTGGTAACGCCATTAAGTCAGTGGGACACTTCTCCCTTCCCACGTCGTTTTTCCAGACATTTCTTATCTTTCGCAACTCTATCCGATACTTGTGAGCTGTACAGGAATAAAAAGCCCATCGACCGACAAACAATCCCAATACACTATGATTAATAGCAGCGAGCTTCCTGCTGGTAGTCTTATGTGGTTGGCCGCGGCTGGGCTAGCCATTTATGTTGGCTCTTGCATGATTTACGACCTATTTTGGCATCCTCTGGTTTCTTTCCCTGGTCCCTTGTTCGCGGCAGTCACTCCTCTTTATAAGGCGTATATTGACCTGGTCGCCAAATCATCGTTGGTACATACGCTTGAGAAGCTACATTCCCGGTACGGTGAGTATAGAAACTGAGATCAAGTAGCCCAAGCTAGACAATGCTTATATTGATGGCAAAGAAATTTCAAGGCGATATTGTCCGTATTGGCCCCAATGAGGTACTACTGATTCGGAGTACGCTGGGTAGTATGATACGGATGGACTGAAACTTCCTGCAACAGATTCATTTTAGACGTCCTTCGGTTTACGCGGAAATCTACAATGCATTAAATAAGTGGGACAAAGAAAAATCGCTATATCACAGTTTCGGCGAGGACCGCTCCTCGTTTGGTTTCCTGACATACAATGAAGCCAAGGAAAGAAAGGATGTATTAAGCAGACTGTTTTCAAAGAAGGCGGTTGCAGATGTCCAAGGTCTTGTTTCGGAAAAGGTATATTTCTTCCCCAGCATCATTTTTTTTCCTTAGCTGTTGGCTAATGCAATAACAAGGTATTAAGGTTGTGTGATTCGTTCGAAAATCTAGGCTCGAAACCTGCGGATCTTTTTTATGCATATCGATGCATGTCCGTCGAGGTCATCACCTGTGAGATCCGACTGGTCAATGAAGAATGTGCTGTACTGACGACGTACTTGTAAGATCTCTGTTTTGGGAAGAACCTTGATGCGATCAGTGCACCGAACTATGAAGCGCCAATCATCAAGGCCATGGATTCCTCTTTACCTGTTTTTGTCGGCTTCAAGCACTCGTCGCTCCTAAAAGAAACGATATTGAACTGCCCCCCGAAGCTTTCCAAACTCATCAGCCCGGCCTCTGCGGGGTTGGTTGACCTACAAGAGGTTTGTCCGATTTCCCGTCCCGCCAGCTATTTTGCAATCGCCCTGTAACATCTGCCTTGAAACCTAGCAGCTCCTTAAAGCGCAAATAAGCGACCTGACTACGAACCCCGAAGATCTGCAGAACTTACCGCATTCAACCACAATATACCACGAGCTGCTGCGTCCCCAAGCCTATCGCAGTGGCACAGTTCCAAGTGCAGCCAGTTTGTACGAAGAAGCCCAAGCATTACTCTTTGGCGGTGCTGATACGACCGGCACAACACTTATGCACGGCTCTTTCTATGTATTGAAAACGCCCACGGTGTATCAAAAGTTGAAAACGGAGCTGCGTTCTAAATGGCGAGTTTTGGATGAAGCTCCCAGCCTCTCCGAGTTCGAGAAATTTCCGTATTTGGTAAACATCTCTTCTTGCACAGTCTTTGCTGGATTGCAGATTTAATCTGCTTAAGCGTATACCCTAACGTCCCATGATCAATAGACTGCTGTCATTAAAGAATCGCTTCGAATGAGTCCTGGTGTTGCCTCGCCGCTTCCACGTGTGGTACCATCTTCCGGTGCACGTATAGACAAGACCTTCATTCCTGGTGGGGTACGGAAGACGAAAGAAAGACGTTTTAACTAATCCAGGTACTAATTATTCTAAATATCCAGACGGTGGTCGGAATGAGCAGCCACTTCGTGCATCGTGATGAGACCATATTCCCGAATCTGGATGAATTTATTCCCGAGCGGTGGTTGAATGATAAGGGAAGAGACATTGACAAATGGTTAGTGGCATTCTCGAAAGGCCCACGACGCTGGTTAGGTTCGAAGTAAGTCTTGTATATCCTAGACTTAAACCCGCGCTTGATTGAGCAGAGTTGAGATTGACCACTTCCTTGTCCGCCTTTGGCAGCCTTGCCTGGGCGGAACTATATCTCTGTTTTGCACACGTTTTTCGAAAGTTTGAGATGGAGATCGACCCTTCTAGGTACGTCTCTGCGCGGGGCTCCCCTTACATTTGACATCTAATCTGTATTTGCATAGTCCCAAGAAGCTTGAGTGGCGTGATTGTTTTCTACCAGAATATCATGGGCCACACCTGAAAGTCGTAGTTAGCAAGGTGGTTGCCTAACATGCATAGTAGCTGTGGTTGCTATGTCCTTATCACATATTATAGAGCGACCCACAAATATCAATGATAAAACCGTTCTGTATATCCTTTCAGTTGCAGTCAGTTTATATCTCCTAGCATATAATAAAAGCTAAAGAGCATGTATCTATTCACCCTCAGTGTCTGGAGATCTGTTATTGGGTGAATGTGGATCCTTGCAGACACCCTACTATGACTCCGGCAAAGGCCTTGAGGAGCAACGTCTGAAGTAATCTGATATTGTGGATTGGGGCTTCCGTTTGAAGACAAAGTAGTGGCCTCTAAGACTGACAGGTTCTTACTGTGAACTGCAGATGGAGGTCTAAGCTTATTAATAAAATATAATGAACTTCTCCTTTCCTGGATCACTTTCTTGACTGTACCTGAGCCCCTTTCATCTGAATTTTGGTATTCTTTATCTATAACCAATACGCCCCATTCTCCAGTTGTGGATAATGAATAACATTACCTATTATTCCTTTTACCTTGACCATTCCAGCTTTACTAGATATTTCTAGAATAACTTACTTCTATCTATATATTCCTACCAATCCTTCTTCCTCACTTTGTGGGAGAGGAAAGTTAAAACTAGAATTTATAGATATATATTTTATATTGATAGGAAGAAATAGTCTAGATTTTTAAAATATTAGTTTAAGATTGAGTTCCACAAACGGTTCCTTTCTACTATATGAAAATTCTGCTATGCGGCTGTGTGGAAGGTGCCCTAATACTAATAGAGTGAATTTAAACTTTACGCATTAATTAAGAAGAGTTGTGTTTAATATAAATCTTATTTAAATACTGATATAATTTACTTACTATCTTTGAAATATCCTAATTTTAGTGTTTTAAACTGAATTAGTTTATATTTTATCTTACTCGATTCTATTCTCTGCTAGATACAAGGAGGAAGGTGATATTATAAATATAGACTATTATATAGAGAGGCGCCCGTGGAATCATAAGCCTGTATAACTTAGTATATCTGTTTCTATGACCAGAAATTCTTGAAAGCTCTAGAAATCTATAGGAGCTTATTATATTCGCTTTTATATTTTTAAAAGTTAGTAGTAGTTAATAATCGCCTGTAACCAAAACTACCTACTGATCAGGTTTTCCAGGTAGTGGATAATAACACAGATCCGTAAATCCCTAATAAATATCTAGTTCGCGAACTGGGACTTTTTTTTAAGGTCATGGTATAATGCTGGAAGTGGTTCTCTAGCTGATAAAGGCTAGGTAAAGCATATGAATATATGGCCATAATATTATCCCACGTTGAAGGAGTGTCTGGATACTGAATCGGTTTGTCTGGTGTAGGTAAGACAGCTGAGGACATGGTTACCATAAAATTAACTAGAGTGATAAGAAGTAACATTAAGATGGAAGATGTCTTGTCTCCTGGAAATATGTAGCTGTCCATTTATATATTAAAACCAGGCTGCAGGGGGTGTATCTCCCATCGATGTGGGTTATAACAACAATTAGAAAGTGTTTGAGTTGTCGCAGGTTAACCGCGAAACGCTACCCAAATATCCTCCACGAGAGTTCGCGCTCAACCGCATCATAGAATGTAAGAATATAGAAGGGGATGGGACGAACAGAACCTTAGAACCAATGTTCCAGGACCGATTAATTTCTGGGATGGCCCCTCACGGAAGTTCTATTACGCGAAGCCTTCACACTCTATTCGGCTGGTCCTCGTAGTCTTTCATGGTCTATACCCAAGTTATGAGGGTCTGAAACGTCTTCCGGGGCTTATCCAATACCACTTGGACAGCCTAACCGATCTGCTTTTCCTCTTCCCGTCTCTTTCCAAACTACATGTCAACATGTTCTTACCGAGATACATGTCTGATAGGGAAGGCAATTGAACTGTCGCCGACCGAGCGCTCCTCGCCGCGGAACACGGTCCAGGAACACCAAAAGATTTCAAGTTGGGACGGATTCTTCAAGTTGAAACCGATTCTTGAAGAGCATTCTAAAGACGTGCGAATCTACCAAGGATAAGTTGGAGTCAGCAGTCATGCAACTGCCAAAGCTTCTGAGTTAGTTGTTTCGGAATTTCTATCCAGGGAGCGTGACCGATTTGACAGGTATATCGCACGGACCCTCAATTGGAACGTATAGGCTATGCCATCTGGACTTCCCCAATTTTTTGTTGTTTCACGCCCCGCGTGACATTGACAACTATTTATGTCAATTTTTATTTTTATTTTTTATTTCTTTTTCCTCTTTGCAACCTGCTTTATTTGCCCTACCTGTAATCTATAGGTTATCCAGTACCCTACTAGGTCTCTAACTAACAGTAATCAGGAACCTTAAAAAATAATTATTATATCCTGAAAGATATATAATTATATCCAGCCTAATTAAATCTTTAGTATAAAGCTGAATTATACTATACTAAGATTAAAAAAAATTAGAAGATCTGGGTTTTAATGTATAATAAGAAACTATCTAAATAATTAGGTATTTTATATATATAAAATTAATTAATAAGTATTAGTAAATATTAGTAAATATAAATAGAGAATTCTGTATTAGCTAAATATAATATTATTTATATTATAATAAGTCTTATTATAAAAAGTAGATTAGTAGTTTTATTAAATAATTTATTTATTTCTAAATTATTAGCTTCTGGATTAGAGTAGCTAATAGCTAGGCTAGGTTAGGTTAATAAGAACTTTTATACTTAACTATAAGTTAATAATTAGATTAAAGAAATTTTTATACTTAATTATAATATAATTAAAAATAAAATAATTAATTATTTTAATTATTCTTAATATTAAGATTTATTTATTATATTTTTTTAGTTTAAGTATAGTTAAAATATATCTAAATTAAATAAAAATTAACTTAATTATTTTAATTATTATCTAAAAATATATAAAGATAAGCTTTTTAAAATAAAAAAAATAAATAAAAAATATAATAATATTTTTTTTTATTTATTAAAAATAATAAGAAAATTCTGGTAATATTAATATAATTTAATTTTTTAAAATATTATTATTTTTATAATAAAAAATATAAAAAAATATATAATTATAATTTAATTTAAATTATATATTAAAGATCTAATAAATTATATAAAAAATATTATATTTTTATTATTAAAATAATAATTAAAAATTAATATAATATTTTTAAATTATTATTAAATTTTTTTAAATAAATGTAAGGATCAGGTGATCTTACAAGCCTGCCTCAGGCAGTCAATTACTTAATTAGGGTCAATGGGTCCATAATAGCCTGATTCAGGCCTGAATCAGGGATTGTGGGTAATGTTGGCTGACTGGCTATTGTTTTGAATGAATCCTATTGTTCCTTCCTTACAATAAAATTAATAAATCTATTATTTTCTTATTTTTTATTTAAAAAGATTTTAATTATTTATATATTAAATTAAAGATTATTTATATTATATTATATAATTAATTTATTTTAATAATTATATTATTTATAATTATCTAATTTAAATATTAGATATTATATTATATTTTTAATAATAGATTTTATAAAAATCTTTTCTAAATTTTTTTATATAAATATTCTTTTTATTTAAATTTATTATTTTTATTTAATATTTATATTTTAATTTTTAAAAAAAACTAGATATATTAAAATTATAAGATTTTTAAAAATTAAAATATAAATAATAAAATATTTATTAAGATATAATTTATATCTTAATAAAATAATATATTTAAATTTTAGATTTATAATAAAAAAAAGATTATTTAAATTTTAATTTTAAATATAATTCTAAATAATTAAATATTTAAATTATATAAAAAAATATTTAATAACTCTAGAATCTAAATATAATTTTTTATTTATTATATTTATTAATAATAATAAATATAGTAGATAAATTAAACTAGAAAAAAATATAATAAATTATATTTATATATAAATATATTTTTAAATTAAATAATATTATCTTTATAAAATTTTTTTATTTTTTTTATTAATTTATTATTTATAGAATTTTTCTAGTATTATAAATTAATTATAATTATTAAAATTATTTTTAAAAAATATTATTAAACTTTTTTTTCTATTTTTTAAATTTTTATAAATAATAATAAATTTTAAATTAAAATAAATTATTTAAGTTAGATTTTTATTTTTTTTTAATCTTAAGATTATATATATTATAAAAAATTAAAAAATTATTTTATATTTAATTTTATAAAAAAAACTTTTTATTTTTTATAATTAATAATAAAAAATATTTTTTTTTAAAATTTATTTATAAATTTAAAAATTATTATTTTACTTTAATTAAAAAAAATTATTAATATTATAAAAAATTTTAAAAAAAATATATTATTTTTTAATAAAATTTTTTATATTTATTATTTTATATATCTTTATATTTTATAATATCTAAAAATTAAAAACTTAGAAATTAATTTTATAAATTATTATTTCTATAAAGATTATAAAAAGAAATTATTTTTAATTATATTTAAATAAATAATTAATTAAATATTAAATAAAGAATTATTATAAATATTTATTTATTTTTTTAAAATAAATTTTTATTAATTATTTTTTATCTCTAGATCTCTATTATTTATAATAAATAAGATTTTTAAAATTAAATCTTATATTTTATAATTATCTATTATCTATTATTTTAGATTTTATGTTAATAAAAATCTAATTATAATTATTTTATTAATTTTATATAAATATAATATTTTTTATTAATTATTAGATATAATATTTAATAATACTAATAATAATAATTTAATATTTAATTTAATTTTATTAAAATTCTAGATTTAATTTAAATTAAAATATCTAGTTTTATAATATTTTTATTAATTTTAATCTTATAAAAATTATTTAAAATTAATATTATATTTTTTATTTTGTTTATATAATTTAATTTATAATTAATATTTTTTTATAAAAACTTTAGATTAAGAATTTAAATAATATTATTAAATATATTTAAAATAATAATAATAAAAATCTAAAAATCTTTTTTAATATTTTAAGAATTTTTAAAAAAATATATTTTAAAAATTTTTTATAAAAATTTTTTATAAATAATTTCTAGAGATTTTTTTTATAATAATATATTATATTAATTTTTAATTATAGATTTAGAAAATTATATAATTTATAAATATAAATTCTTAATATTATAAAAAATTCTAGTTTATTTAATAATTTAAATCTAATTTAATTTATTATTTTTTTTTAAATTATAAGATTTATTAAAATTTAATTTATTTTATAATTTACTAGATATTTAATTTTTATTAAATAATTAAAAGTTTTATTTAGTATTATAATTATATTAATATTAATTATCTTTAATTAAGTTTAATTAAATAAAAATAAATAAAGTATCTTTTTAAATTTTTAAATTTATTTTTTTTTATATTTTATTTATTTAAAAATAATAAATTTATTAAATATAAAATTTATAATATTTATAATAATTTTTTTTAATTATTTAGATTATTTTATTAATTAATAAATAAAAAATAAATATTCTAAAAAAAGAATTCTTAATATTTATAAAATATATATTAAAAATTATAAAAATATTATTATTATATTTATTAAATAAAGAACTATATTTATATAATTATAATAATTCTTAACTTAATATCTAAATTTAAAAAATTTAAAAAGAATATATAATTTAATAATAATATTAATTAATATAATAAATACTAGATTATCTTTAAAAAATATTTTATTTTTATTATAATTAAAATTTAATTATTAATATATTATTTATTATTTTTAGATTATTTTTAGATTTAGATAAAATTTTTTATAATATTTTTAAATATTAGATATTTTTATATATAATAAAAATATTTAAAAAATTTAAAATATACTTAAATATTAAAAATATATAATTTATTAATTTATTTTTATTTTAAATAATATTATTTTAGATATTATAAAATATATTAATATTTTTATTTATTAAAAATCTTATTATAATTAATTTTTTATTTTTTATTGAATAACTAAAAATTTTTTATTTATTATAATTAATAATATTAATATTAAATATTTATTTAATAATTTTTAAAATATTTATTATTATTATTAAAATTATTTTTAATTTAATATAATTAAAATAATAATATTTTAGATATATATTAATTATTTTATTATAAATAAAAAATACTAAAATATTTTTAAAAATCTTAATTTAAACTTAATTACCTTTATATCTATAAATTAAAAAAAAATAAAATAATTATTATTTTTTATATTAATAAAAATAAAAATATAAATAATCTACAAAATAATTTAAAAAATAAATTATTATTAAAAATAAAAAAAATAATTTTATCTAAATTTATAAATATTATATATTTTTAAATAAAAACTTATTTTTTATAATTTTTATATTATTTTAATTATTATTTTAAATAATATAAAAAATAATTAATATATATATTTTATATTAAATATTATTTTTTTTATATTAAGTTTTATAAAAGCTTTTTTAAAATATAATATATTTCTTAAAAAAAAATTTAATAAATAAAAAAAATAAAATAAATAAAATAAAAAAATAAATTAAATATAAAAAATATAATTATATTATAATTAAAAATATATTATATTTTATATATTATTTATATAAAAAAATATATATATTATTAATTAATTTATAATTAATAATTTATTTATTATATTTAATTTTTTTAATTAATAAATATAAATAATTAAAATAATAATTATATTTTAATCTAATTTTAATTATATAATTAAATTATTTTTTATATCTTAATTTAATTATTAAATTATAGTTAGATTAAGGTTAAGATATAATAATCAGGTTAAGTTACTTTATTTATAATTAATAAATCTTTTTACCCAGAGCTTCTGTATAGGAAAAGAAATATATAAGATAAAGCTTAATAATTTAGCTATAATTAAATTTAAAAAAACTAGTAGAGATAAATATTTAAGAATTTATTAATTATAATATATATTATTTAATATCTAATAATCTTTTATAAAAGAGTATTATTATTTATATCTAAAATTATTATTATTTATTTTAAGATATAGAATATAAAATATTAAAAAAAACTTATAATAAAACTTTCTAATTTTTAATCTTATAATTTATTTATTATCTATATTTTTAGTTAAATTTAAAAAAAATATATGTTTATAAATATATAAAATTATTTTAAATAATTTAATATTTAAATCTCTAGATTTTTAATAGAATTTAATTTATAATTTATTTTTATTTAAATTAATATTATAATTAGATATTTTTTAATATTAAAATGGAATAATCTAGATATAGAAAAAAATATAATTAATTTTATAATTATTAAAAATTATAAAATATTATAATTATATATATTATTTTTATATTTTTTATAATATATAATTATACTAGTATCTTAATTTCTTATTATTATTATTAATAAATTTATTTATAAAAAATTATTTAATTTATTTATTTTCTATTACTTTAACTAGTATTTACTAAATTAAATTTAAATTATAAAAACTCTAATTTTATTTTATTATATTTAATAATTATTTATAATAAAAATTTACTCTTAATTAAAATTATAATTAAATAAATATATATTATTATCTTTATTTTTATTAATAATTAATAATATATATATTTTTTAGATTTATATTTAGTTTTATACTTTATAGTATTTTTTAATATTATAAATCATAATATCTAAAAAAATAGATATTATTTATATTTTTTATTTAATTAAATTAAAATATTTAGAATATTTTATTTTATAAATTTAATATTAATATATAATTTTATAAATCTATTATAAATAATTATAGAATTTATTAAATTAATATAAAAAATATATAAATATTTTTTTTATTCTAGAGATAATTAAATATTATTAAAATATTTCTAAATAATTTTAATTTAATTTATATCTAGTAAATATATATATAATTTATAATATCAGATATCTTAAGTATATTATATTTAGAATATTTAAATTTAGGTATTAAAATATAAATATAGTATTAATTATTTCTAGTAACTATACTTAGAGTAGCTTAATCTAATCATTATATTTTAATCTTAATTTAACTATAATCTAGTAATTAAATTAAAATATAAAAAATAATTTAATTATATAATTAATATTAAGTTAAAATATAATTATTATTTTTATTATTTATATCTATTAATTAAAAAAATCAGATATAATAAATAAATTATTAATTATAGATTAAATAATAATATATATATTTTTCTTATATAAATAATATATAAAATAAAATATATTTTTAATTATAATATAATTATATTTTTTATATTTAATTTATTTTTTTTATTATATTTATTTTATTTATTTTATTTATTTTATTTATTTTATTTATTTTATTTATTTTATTTATTTTATTTATTTTATTTATTTTATTTATTTTATTT